>NC_048226.1:54066946-54170188 GCF_002007445.2 Ailuropoda melanoleuca
TTTTCTTTTCTTCTCCTCTACTTTCCTTTCCTTTCCTCTCCTCTCCACTCCTCTCGTCCCCTCCCCTCCCTTTCCTTCCCTTCCCTTCCCTTGTCCTCTCCTCTCTTCTCCTTTCTTGTCCTCTCCTCTCCTCTCCTTTCCTTGTCCTCCCCTCTCCTTGTCCTCTCCTCTCCTCTCTTCTCCTCTCCTTTTCTTACCCTTTTTGTATAAGAAAGTTTGTGTAATGATTTTAAGTTATTTCAGCTAGAAGCATTGTTCCAGAGATACACAAAAATTAATACTATCATTTGGTAAAAGAGAATAGAACCCCCCTTGTCTTAACTAGAATTGTATTTCTGTTTCTCACCTCAGAAATCTATGGTGAGGCAGTTTAGGGCAGCTCTATGCTATCTTTAATGATTCACTTCTGTCTATTGGATGCTCCATCTTCATCGTGTGATTTCTGTCTTAGAGATTATGTGATGATCTGAGCTAGATGCAGGAGCTCTAGCAATCACACACGTTCCAGGCCACGGTTTAGGGGAAGCAAGTAGGGAAACATGGGCAAAACTCACAGTTGCATTAGCTTTTTAGACAGACCTTCCTGAGGTCTACTAATATACATACTTCAATGGCCAGGAGTTGATAAGCTTGTTACAACTATCTGAGAAGGAGAATAGGAAGTGTTATCTTTATGCTGGGCATTATTCTTCTCAACTAAATAATGTAGTACTTCCACTAAAGAGGAAAGAAATGAGTATTGGGGGACAACTCTGCATGGAGATTAAGATAATGAAATTTTAGGGCACTGGCTCCTAACATTTTGTTTTTGATTATCAGAAACACTTTTTAATAGTTTAATAACCCCCAAAATGACATAAATAGCTACTGATGATGGGGACAAATTCATTTATGAGTACTTTTGAGTAAATGCTCAACCCTTCAAGCATCTGAAATCAACAATGTAGTCATTTAATATACTAAAAAGAAGGTATCAATATTCCACTGTATTGATAATGTTTGAAAAAAGGATAGTGGGGGGCGCCTGGGTGGCACAGTGGTTAAGCATCTGCCTTCGGCTCAGGGAATGATCCCAGCGTTATGGGATCGAGCCCCACATCAGGCTCCTCTGCTATGAGCCTGCTTCTTCTTCTCCCACTCCCCCTGCTTGTGTTCCCTCTCTCACTGGCTGTCTCTCTCTCTGTCAAATAAATAAATAAAATCTTTAAAAAAAATAAAAATAAAAATAAAAAAAGGATAATGGTTTAATGAATATTTATTAAGCTAAAGAATAATGATATACAAAAGGGGAAAAATACACTTCGTGTGGTAGGACACCCTTTGTAATAAAGCCACATTACAACATAACTTCGTAGAAAAGCAGCCAGGGTATAGACCATGAAGTTTCACAGCTTTAAATTATCTTTATTGGAAAAAATTAAAAATTTAAGAAGAAAGTTGGTATCTGGAAATATTTTAAATATGACTAAGTTATAATCTTTCTAATTTAAGCTCTAAACATTAACAACAATTACAAAAGGCTTTAGCACTGCAATATGATTTTAGTAATAGCTGGCCCCAGGACACATATTGGAAATAAATCCTGATTATCTTGCAACTATAACATTTATTCACATTGCATTGATTTACATATTTCAAGAACAAAAAATACTATGTTTCCGTGTATTTACTGCCACTGGGTTTTTCTAAAGAAACTTATTTCACAGTGCTACAAAAATTCAGACTGCTATTTCATTAGCCAGAATTTAAATATTATTAAATAAACTAATTAAGCAATCTTAACAACAAAAGTTTCTCCAAGTAAAGGAAAAGCTAGTAGTCTTCACCAGTACAATTACTATCATTTAAGAAAACGAGTTTTGTTTGACCAACATCTTTGAACCAATGTCTTAAAAGTCTTGACCACATGGCAATGATGATGTATGTGAATATTCTCTTCTTCTAAAAGATGAAGTTTGTGAACTTTGAATGCTGTTCTCAATTGATTCAACTCATTATTTTCTCCTGTAATTTGACTTCCTACATGCAACTGGAATCTAATAGTCAAAATGCTAGCCACAATACATTTCTCTCAAAAGAGGTACAATATTACAGCATTTAGAATTTTCAAGTAGAGGAGAAGTAGTAATATACAATTAAGGAACTTAACTCTTTTCCTAGATAGGAAAATTATTTTTGACTTGTTTTCTAGATAGATCAAGAACAATAAAAATTAAATTCCATCTCCCAGGACCCATAGTAATTCTGATAATTAGAAAACACTTAGGGTTTGAAAAGAGAATGTGTATTGCAAAGAGAACCACTTAGACATTTAAATCTTGTCTAAATACTAAAATTAAATGAAATACATCTGTCCTTATTAAAGTCTCTGAACCTCAACCCTTTCTCTGCATTTTCCTGAAAAAACACATGAGTTAATGCTACTGTCAAGTTTTTTTATTTTTATTTTTGAGTAATCTCTACACCCAGTGTGGGGTGGGAACTCATAACCTCAAGATCAAGAGATGTACACTCCACTGACTGAGACAGCCAGGTGTCCCCCTACTATCAAGTTTTACTGAATTTCTATAGAACTCCCGAACTTGATTTACCTGGATCCCTTGTTCTACTTAAAATCCACTCCCTCTCTAGGGAGAAGCATGATTTTTCTCCTGCATAAAACTTCAGTGGTTTCATTGTTCAGAATGAAGTCCAAACTCTGGCCCTGACTATGCCTTCAATCTCATTCACACACTTCACTCCAGAAATACCAAAGTGTTTTTAATACCTGTAATGTCCTGTACTCTCTCAAAGTTAGTAGTTTGAGTGTTTGGTCTTGGTTTTGGCTCAGGTCATGATCTCATGGTCGTGAGATGGAGTGCCCCATCTGACTCTGCACTCAGCATGGAGTCTGCTTGAGATTCTCTCTCCCTCTCCCATTGTCCCCCCACCTCCCACCCTGCTCTCTCTCTCTCTCTAAAACAAACAAACAAACAAACAAATAAATCTTTTTTTAAAAACCTTGCATTTTGTATTTATTGTTTCTGTTGCCTTGGGTAATCATAGTGATTATTGGGATAACTTATGAGGATTGGACATTATAAAACTATTTGGTATATGAAGGAAAGAATGAACTTCTTCATTTGTAATCTTGATTTAAAAGGAGGAATCATCTGTATATTTGCATCCACAGTATACTTGAGAGTCTAGGCCTTGAGATATATTCTTCTTCTCCCTGAATGTTTCAAGATTTAATCCAAAAGTAAAAACATCAAAGAGAAATTAAAGGCTTACATAGACATTGCGTGTAAATGGCTAATTGTTTTTTTGTTTGTTTGTTTGTTTTTGTTTTAAGAGAGAAGGAAAGAAGAAGGGGAGGGTCAGAGCAAGAGGGAGAGAGAGATAATCTTAAGCAGGCTCTGTGCCCAGCATGGAACCAACACAGGGTTTGATTTCACAATCCTGAGATCATGATCTGAGCCAAAATCAAGAGTCCACAGCTTAACCAACTGAGCCACCCAGGTGCCCCGATGTCTAATTGATTTAATTGGCTGCCAATAGCATCCCAGTTTTATTGTATCACCATGAGGTCCTGATGACCCAGTGGGTGGGCATCAACAGGTCAGAAACCCAGGTGACCTATGCCATCAGTGCTTTACTCCCAGCTTTACAAAAATACTGTTCTCACAAAAGTCATATTGGAGTTACAAACCAAAACTTTAGTTCTTGAGACAGAAGCCTCAACTCTAGGTGGTACATACAATAACCAGAGAAAGATGGTTGAGTTCTGTAATAAAGGGCCATTCCTGACATTACCAATAATACAAAATTGCTTTTAGTGTCTCTTCTTCCTCTCTTCAGCTATAGCTTAAAGTCAAGGGAATGCATGGCAGTAGTACATCTTTTCACAGAGTCTCAGTCTTAGTTATTCATTTAATTACTTATATACTCACACATATATACACACATTTTTTTTCTGTTTCTTAGGTAATCGGAAAACTTAATTTCCTCCATAATTTTACTGCAGAACAATGAAGTTTTTCTTAGACAGAAAATTCTGGAAATCACTAACTAGACTAATATGGACGGCAAAGCAAGATAAAACCCAAACATAAAAACAAACACTTAGACATTAGCTTTGCGTAGCACTTTTTTTTTAAGTAATGATACGTTTAAACTGCATATTACCTAATTGTCTCATATTCATTTGCCAGCTAAAATTTTAATTGAGTGTACACATGTGTCATTTGAAGCTTTAAACAATCTACAGGTGTACTAATAGTGGTGCCATTCTATGCACATAAACATATTAACAAATATTAGTATTTATTTGTATTAAATATGCATAGAAAGGTATGAGACAAAGTTCTGGAAGATTTCAGAAGTTATTGTTAGAAAAGTACAAGTCACAGAACGATAGTATAAATTGATGCATTTTCTTTAATAAAGGGGAATAATAGTATGCACAGAAACGTACATGTGCACTTAAATAGATGTGAAAAAGAAATAGAGAGAGACAAACACCAGACAGATGACAAATTACAGCAATTTTGAAAGGGAGAGTAAAAGATGACATTTATACGTCATTCTTTATAGTTCTTTATTATTTTGATTTTAGCCAAAGTAGTATATTAATGATTTACTTGGGCAATTAAAAAAAGAAAATATGTAAGTGTACATCACCATACATATTTCCCAAACTGAAGTTACAAATAAAACAGTTTTCAAATTATGCTTAAGCTTGAACTTTGGAAAGAAACACTGTAAGAGTTCTGGGCATATTATTTAAGTTTTACAGCCACAGTTCTCATTAGCATTTTTTTTAACAGAAGAAATACAAACATTTAGGCTCTGAAGAATAATGCAAAGGAAGACCCAGAATTACTAAACCCTTGGTAGCCATATCAGAAACAGTGACTATGTACTGATTGAGTCCATTTCTGATATATTCATTGTATATATGTAAATTCTTGGTAAATGAAAATTTTAAGATATTCCTTATATCTGTATCATTACAAATCTTGTGTTATTGTGATAGAGAAATCTGGAACAATATCTCTGTAGATTATGTGAGATATGCTTGAAAGGATATACTGCATTTCATATTTAGGGCAAGTGGATAAAAAATGGATTAAAAAGAATACCCATCATAGTATTTTTGTAAGGCAACTATAAATCTTGTTTTTGTGCTAACATTTCACGTAGTTTGTCTGTTTACAGTGTTCAATCAACATTAGAGTTCATGCTTCTTTGCCAAAACAAATAAGTCTTCAACAAATTTTAGGGGAAAAAAGGTTCTAAAAGTGGACTTGGAACTATATTATACACTTGAAACTAACATAACATTATGTGTCAAGCATACACAAATAAAAATATTTTTTAAAGGAAGAATTGAAAGCATTAGGCACCTGGAATTGAAACCAAAATGCAATAATATGGATAATCAGACACATACCTGCCATACTTTCTCTGTCTAGAAATGATAAATTTGAGAAAAAAATATGAATATATGTGCCATTTTCTGATACTCCTTTCTCTTATCCAGTGGTAAATGAGTAGAGGAAGGAAATTCTCAGATCTCTAATTCCTACCATCATATTTTTGTGCTGAGAGTTGTTGAAATAATCACAGTAAGTTCATCTCCAGACAATCACCATGAAAATGACTGAGTACTGCACATAGCCTAAAGCAAATGTGATTCATCATGCTCATTTAAAACTGCCACGATATCATGGTTTAAATGCATTTGTGAATTTTTCACCCATCCCTTTACTTAAAAAATGAGAAAATATGGGGAAAAATAGAGAAAATGTGAATTCTATGAGGGCAAGCTAAATTTATTTTCCATCCTTATGTTGCAGGATGCACATGGTTCCCCAAAACAGCAGTATAGAGCAAACATTTATTATTGAATAAAAAATGAAAATTATGAAACTGATTTACCTATGTCTTTCAGAAAATGAGTTGGATGATAAATCATTTGGTCCAGGGAATAGCAGTTATGTAATGGCGAGAATACTAGGCACAGTTTTGAGAGTTTATTCAAAGGTGGTATCATGATCAGTTAGCTTCTCAAACATTATAACTCACAAAGGCCTTACAAATGTAGCTTCTATTTGTCTTGTTCAGAACATATCTTCAACATCCCTCAACCATGATATTTAGGGCCATGGATATATCACTTCAAGTATAAAGTTTGCCCTGAATCTCATTATAAGAACTGAAACAGGAGCACCTGGGTGGCTCAGTAGGTTAAGCATCTGACTCTTGGTTTTGGCTCAGGTCATGGTCTCAGGATCATGGGCTTGGGCCCCATGTTGGACTCCATGCTCAGTGAGGAATCTGCTTAAGAATCTCTCTCCTTCTTCTTCTGCCCCTCCCACTCATGCTCACTCTCCCTCTCAAACAAATAAATCTTAAGAAAAAAAAAAATGATACACTGTCTTTTGTATCCAGCTTGTCATTTCCATGTCTCTATTATAATATGTATCACATAGAATTTATAGGTCTTTGCTTCCTTGAGTCATTGACTATTGTCCATTGATCCCTCCCCAACTCTGTTGTACACCAAGGAGAGCTCACTTCTCTAAGCTGCACTGCTAGACCTCCCTTGCTCTTTGTCTTCTGAATTGGTTCAGCTAATGGAGGCACACAGGAAATCAGAGGTTTGAAAGAGCATATTATCATATTTCCCCCCAGGAAGGGGGATATGATAAGGGTATCTGTTAGGTTACAGATTTGCCGTTTCTATGTTGCTCTGCAGAAGACCCTGGTTCTGTTGAACAGTAGGAATTTTCTCTAGATTTCAGTGACTGTTAAGTCCAGTTGTTCAGTCCTCCAGTGTTAAGGTCAGCAGACTCCCTACCATGCCAATCATTCATTTTTCTTTCCTTTAGACCTGCACACAGCTTTCTGAAGTAAAGCTTCATTAATCTTTCCTCAATTACCCTGTTTGAGTGTGTGGTCTTTTTTCCCCTGGCATCATAACTGACACATTTAAATATATGATCTACATGATTGTAAAAATCTTTCAGTCAACTACAATGACCTTCATCCTTGTAGCCCAGCACTAATCAGAGTTTAGTCAAGTAGTATGAGTTAAATCAATGTTTATTCTACCCATTCTTAATCAATATTTCCATAATGATAGATAGGTAGATAGCTAGATGATAGACTGATAATCGTATTTAAATGTTAAGAAGAAAAGGGGTCTATAGAATTTTGTTTATGCTTGGCTTTTCAAATTATGCTTATTAACCTACATATATATCGTCAAATTTTGGTATTCTTAAGGAGCCATGTGAGTGTGGAAGCCTAGGACAGGCCACCTTAAAATGTACCATTTTGGCATACTGATTATTCTGAGTTAAACTTAAGAAATAGTGCAAGAACAACAATATGATCTCCCTCCCACACATACTTTATCTCCAGAAAACAGGAAATAAATCTCCCATATGAAAGGTACCATCCCTGCATGAGGAGGAAGAGAGGCATCCTTATCATCAGAGATAGGAAATTTAGGGCCTAAGAAGCCCAAATTAACAAACCTTGTTACTTTTACTGATTTACTACCCAAGCCCAAATAATTCTGCTCAAAATTCATTAGTAATTGAAGCTTCTGAATATAAGGAGCTTTCTTTGTCCTGTCAAATACTCACAGATTTATATTTCTTTGTCCAAAAAGTACAAACACTGCCTGCCTTGCTCATTTCTTAAGGTCTCAATTTTGTTATTAGGCTTCTGTATGTATGCAATTAAACTTTGGATTTTTTTTCCTTTTAATCTTCCTTATGTCAATTTAATTCTTTTTTTAATGAATATTTTATTTATTTATTTGAGAGAGAGAGAGAGACAGATCGTGAACAGGAGGGAAGGGTAGAGGGAGAAGCAGCTCCCTGCTGAACAAGGAGCCTGATGCAGGACTTGATCCCAGAACCCTGGGATCATGACTTGAGCTGAAGGCAGACACTGAATCAACTGAGTCACCCAGGTGCCCCATCTCAATTTAATTTTTGGAACAGCTAGAAGAATCTCAAAGGGGAAAGAAAAATGTTTCCTCTCCAGGATGAGAAAAGGAGCTACAAAAATAAATCTGTAAGGGTAAGCAGGAGAGGCTGAAGAAGACATAGGGAAGTAATAATCAAAATTAGAACATCTATTATTTTTCCAGAGCATGCACCCTACTCTCAAATAAGGTACTTAATCACATCTATAAATAGGGATAGGAATAGGACCTTAAAGAAAAATGATGTTTGTTGGAAAATATTTTAAAATCAGAAAACCTAAAGGTTCCTCAATTATTTGTTCATTTGTTCACACACGAAAAATTCATTGAGCCTTGTCTTGACCTCTTGACCTGTGGTAGGCTCCGGAATCACAAGGCATAAAAGCAAAACTATTCTTTTTAGTTGTATTTTAGGCAAATTTTAATTCAAGCATTCAATTAGAAGATATTTGAGTTTAGGGGCGCCTGGGTGGCTCAGTCAGTTAAGCATCTGACTTTTGATTTTGGCTCAGTTCATGATCTCAGGGTCCTGAGATCGAGCTCCATGTCTGGCTCCACACTTGGTGCAGAGTCTGCTTGTCCCTCTCCATCTGCCCCTCTCCCTGCTCATGCTCTCTCTCTCGCTCTCTCTCTCTCTCTCTCTCATAAATAAATAAAATCTTTAAAGATATTTGAGTTTCAATCTATACTTATTTAGAAAATAATTTCACTATTTGAAAATACATTGGTTACAGTCATCTTCAAAGGCTTTATATTCTTTTTTAAGTAAAAAATAAAGCAATGCACAGAAACAATGTAATAAAAGGGCTTACTAAAAACCCTAGTGATCATTTATTCTAACTTCTCAGCTTTAAGTAGGATTTACCAATTTTATTAATACACTTTCACAATGTTCTTAGAGCTAGCCTAATGTCATTCAGAGAGCTAATAAATTGTTCTACAGGTTTTACTGGAATCTGATTTTCAATAAGGCCTAAAGAGAAAAAGTGTGTGTGTATATGTATGTATGTATATATATGTATATATATATTTGTTACATTTTATAAGGCTTTTTCCCAACCTAGTTAAGCTTGAAATCTGTCCTTTGTAATAAGTTCTATATACACAGAATTTATATTACTTGTGGTACTGATTTCAACTATTGTATAATATGAATATAAATGAGTGTGCATTAATTATAACATATCAGGGATAGCTCATGTAATTTATCTTTTAATATTATGGAACTTAATGGTTTCTAGTTATTCTCAGTATTTCCATAAACATTTGCTGGTTTCTATAAATGAAATGCATCTTCAAATAAATTCATAAAATATTTACCTTTTCGGTATATTCCACTGTTTATACTTAGTCCTATTTAGCTTGGTCAACTCCACAAAATAAGTTTGAGTTATTATCATATATATATTTATATAAATAACAAATATATATAAGTATATAATATATAATATATACACACATACAATTACACAAGTGTATATATATTTATACAAATAGACATAAATATATAACGCATTATATATATGACACCCAAAAGATTCTTTTACATACATTATTCTAAATAATGTTCATTATTTCAAGTAATGACTATAGAACAGACAGGTCATCTTCTTTTTGCAGATTAAAACAGCAGAAACGAAAAGCCAACCTAAGTCTCAGAGGAGTTACGCAAAGTTTAAAAACCCCCAGGAAGTCAAAGACTTAATAAATGAACTCGGATCTTCAAACATTAAATCATAGCAGCAAAATATGATTCCCAACTATGCAAGGCATTCTTGTCTTTGCATGATCATTTGAATCCCAAGCCACATAGCCTGAGGCTTAATGGAAGAAGGCAGAAATAATTTTTTCACAATAATTTTGCTGCAAAGAGTCTGTCAGCTATTTCCACAGAGTGGAAAGATCACAGAATGTTAGTGTAGCCACTAATTATAGCTTCTGTGTGGAGAGAAAGACACTGAGGTACAGCCGAAGTGTATATGACTCAGAGCCTGGCAGAAATGATTTTGAATCTCGTCATTGCCTCTCACTTTGCACTGATGCTTTGGGAAAGCCAATAGACCTGTCTGAACTTTTGTTGTTTGTTTTATCCAGAACAGGAGGAGGATGCTCACTTGCCAAGCTTATTGCAATGATTTTATTTAATAGGTGTATATTCATAGAAATAAGATGAGGCAAATCTTTTATTTCCTGCAACTCTCTTGGTCTCAGACTCCATATTCACTAGTGGCAGGAACATTTTCTTCTTTCTAATTAAATGCAATTGTTTGTTTAAAACAAAGTCTTCTTCGGAGACTTCCTCCTTTTAAGAGGTCTGCCCTGTCTTTCTTCAATGGCAGGACAGAGGGAAAGTTTTCACTTCTACATGGTCACTGGCTGAGTGTTACTGGTTCTCCCTGAGCACTGATTCAAGTGTTTAATTCTACTTGGCCTGCATTCTTTGGCCTTTGTTTTTATTTGTTTGATTTTCCTTTTTTTCTTCATTCCGGTAGATCTTGGGCAGGTGGGTAGCTTGGCATCCTGCATTTTATATGCTGTTTTGTGCCAGGCCTTTTGCATTTGGGGCCAGACTCTGTTACTTATTATTATGTACCTGCTTGACTTCAGTTGGGAAATCCCTGTATTTCGCAGTCACATCCTTCCAAATCCATAGCTCTTTCGATACACTAATCCTCTGCCCTTGATGTCTCTGGGGAAAAAAAGATCTGCAGCTTTTTCTACCCCGAAAATGTATAACCTAATAAGGTTTTAGCTAGGCCCATCTACTTAATACCTTCCATAGCCATTGATAATCATTGATACCATAAACATGCCATGTTTGATTTAAGACAAAACTATGAGCATTTTTTGAGAACCTTGCAAACTTTCAAGACATTGAAATTTACTACCAAACCCCAGAGATCTATCTGGATATTTCTACATATATCCTTAACTTGTAACATAAGGAGTGGCAAAACCCATGAGTCTAACTTTTTATCATCCTGCATCTTGTTCCCTTGGGTCTTTATCCCAGACTGTTCCAATGAGGCAGAAATTTGCATGCCATTTTTTTAGCTCTACTATGTTATGGGACACAGTGATCTTTCCTTCATGTTCTAGTTCTTAATATTTAAAATCTAAAAATATATATATATTTAAAATCTGAGGAATCTCATGAAAACATTTTTCTCTCTCCCTACTTCTGAAATTACAAGACTATTATTTTACTAAGGTTAAAGATATTGTATGTAGAGAGCATAACCAAAGAAATACATTTGTTATTCCAAATACCATCCCTCTTTCCAGTACCCATGGGAATAAGCCTCATGTTAATGGCCTCATCTCAACAACAAAAAGTTACTGAAATGGAGGAAAAATTAAGCATAATGAAAAATAATTTAAATACTATTTAAAAATATTCCCTTGCTGTACCTTTAAAGTGCACAACACATCTGGCATATTGCATGTGCCTAATATTCAGGTTAAAATTATTGTTAGTTATAATTATGATAGATAGATACACAAATATACATATATACACATGCATATACATGTTTATTTAAATAATTGTATATACAATTTTACATGATTAATATAGCTTAGCTATAATTGTTTATGTTGTGCTCATAAAAAAGGTCATTACCATATTTGTTAATACTATGGAGGTTATTCTTCTGATGAAGTAAAGTTAATTTTCAAGGTTACCCTTGATCAAAACTAAGGACATACATGATCTATGTTTGATTGGCATCATATGTGTGAGACAGCAGAAAAATAATTACCCTTTACTCTGAAACAGGAACAAAGTAGAAGTAAATGCTAGCCCTTGGACTTAAGAAGATTACACCTTAGTTCTGAGGAGAGACAAATTTAGAGATATCAAGCAATTGACATCACTGCATAAATCGTTGCGCTTGTTTTAAGATCATTAAAAAATTCTATTGATTTTAAAAGATCACTTTTATATATATTTTTAAAGATTATTTATTTATTTATTTGACAGAGAGAGAGACAGCCAGCGAGAGAAGGAATACAAGCAGGGGGATTGGGAGAGGAAGAAGCAGGCTCCCAGCAGAGGAGCCCGATGTAGGGCTGGATGTGAGGCTCGATCCCAGAACGTGGGGATCATGCCCTGAGCAGAAGGCAGACACTTAATGACTGAGCCACCCAGGCACCCCTAAAGATCACTTTTAAAACAACTTAATAAAGTGCATGTCTTGTTGTTATAGAGCCTACAGGATATCTCACAAGGAATTAAAAAAAATTTTGTACATTTCTCTTCAATCATAAATATACTCAAATAGACTATACTTAAAAATTGTATTAATGTAGCAAATTTAGAGATGGTTTCTCACAGTTCTGTATTATATTTGACCACCTACCTAACTAGTGTGACCCGCTCTGTCAGTGATGTCTTATGAGTTCTCCAACACTCCCCTGGAATTTCAATCATTTCAATGAGCATAACATTATATGCCATCAGAGACTTCCTTCTTTGAGTTACTTATACTCTGAAATGTTATGTGACTATTTATTGCCAGGAAACCTTCTAGACATAGAAAGGTGGATGAAATATTTTTTTTCTTCAAAATGACAACATAGTGGAAACCAATAAACATGTTTTCAAAAGACTAGAGAAAATATAAATAGGACAACAGAATTCTGCCGCATAATAGGAGATCAAGAAATAGGGGATGAGCTTCTAAGGAATGCTATGTGAAAGAGATCTTCTTTTTTTTTTTTTAAATAGAACATCACTATTGAGGTAAATTTACTTTAAATTAAATTTATCAATTCTAAGTAAACAAGTTTATGACTTTTGACAAATGTTCCCAGTCATATAAACACTACCACAATCATGATATAGAATATTTATAACACCTCCCCTACAAAGGGGTTGACCCTTTTCAGTCAATCCTTTCCTATCAATGCTCACAAATACGGATGTGCTTTTTGTCACAATAATTTTGTCTCTTCCAGAATTTCATATAAATAGGATGACATCTGTTGTTGCTGGCTTCTTTTACTTAGCATAATGCTTTTGAGATACATGCAAGTTTATTTTTCTATTCCTAAATTGTATTTCATCCTATAGATATATGACAATATGTTTATCTTTTCACAAGCTGATGGACATTTGGATTATTTCCAATTTGAGGTCATTCTGAAAGAAGCTTTTATTTATTTATTTATTTATTTGTGCTTCAAGTTTTTATTTAAATTCTAGTTAGTTAATATATAGTGTAATATTGGTTTCAGGAGTAGGATTTAGTGATTCAACACTTACGTATAACACCCAGTGCTCATCACAAGTGCTCTCCTTAATGCCCATCACCCATGTAGCCCATTCCCCACTCACCTCCCCTCCAGCAACTCTCAGTTTGTTCTCTATAGTTCAGAGTCTGGGTTTGCCTCCGTCTCTCTCTCTCTCTTGATTTTTTTTCTTCCCCTATGTTCATCTTTTTGTTTTTTTAAATTGCACATACAAGTGAAATCATACAATATTTAATCACGGATAATACTCTGACTGGTAATGAGAGTATGATCACTGAATTATTTTTGTTCACATTTGCCTGATGAATTATATTTATATTTTAATCTTTATTACTTTATTGTATATAAGCTATAAAATGAATAACTTCTTGAGGACTTAATCACTAAAGAACTTACAGGAAGAAAGCAGGTTATAAAACTAGTCAATATTCATATATAGATACAATTATGAATATGTTAGCATTTAATATGTTTGTGGATGTGAGTTTGGGTATATATAATGACCTAAGTTTGTTAGTTTTTCCTAAGTGGTATGATGTGGAATTATTTTTCCAAATTATAGTTTTTCATATTTTTACAATAACATTGAACTTGACATGTAAAAATGTAAGTAACATTAGGGAGTGTTTAAAACTAAAACTAAAAACCTGTATTTGTTATACTGAACTCAAAGTTCTTTTCTTCAAGTTCATTCACACAACAATATTCCGTGAAATACCTTTTGCCAAGTAAATTTTACAACACATTGAATTCCTTTTTCATTTTTTGAGATTCAAAATGAAAATTAGCATATTTAAATATTCTGAGAACTTCTGTGGAACAGAAAACCAGCATTCTCAAACTTATTTCACAACTGAGCCCTCTTCCAATTACATCTAGCACACACAGTTGGGAAACAATGTCTTTTACTAGGGGGATGCATATATCTGTCAAGTACATAAACTTATAAAAATGGCACTTGTGCTTATAATGGGAGGGAGGGAAAATTTTATGAAAAGTGAGTTTGAAAAATGAATATATTAAAATTTACTACTATGATAATAAATTTCTTTTCAGAATTTATCATTTGGTTTTTCAAAGTTATTTCAACATTTATCAGAAGAAGAAGGTCTATCTCCATAATGTTCTTTTCCTTTCACCTTCCTTTGTGGTATGACATTAATCTCCTTTGGGTTTCAAGTATATTCATCAATCTAATTTGTTGTATGTGTTCCTATGTTTCAAGAAAAAAAAGAAAAATATAAATAAATATATCAAATACAAAATCTAGAGTTTTTAGTGTAGATCTGCAGACCATTTTTTCAAAGCAGTAAGTGTGTAGATAATAAGTTCTAATAGAGTAATAAGGAAAATTTAAGCTTGAGACTAAGCAAGAAGATGACGTGTGTCTATAATATGCTGTTTATCTTCTAATCAATTCTAATTTGCCTCAACATTTATCAGATGGAATTAAACATTTCCCATACTTGTTTTGATGCAAACTCTATCAATCTATTATATGAGTTCCTCGGAGAAAGGAGGATTTGCTTTGGTTTATCAAAACTCTCAAATGTTGCCCATTGATCTAATCAGTTATTTATGCCTCTCTTTTTAAGATGGATTAAACTATATTTTAGGAGTGTAATGTTCACCGAATAAAATGCAAAATAGCTCTTATTGCACTCTGTGGTTTCACCCAGAGTCATCTTTTAAATTGTAAATGCTGTTTCAGCAAGTTTCTGTCTACTAGGATGCTTTTAGAGACTGAATGAAAAATCCCCAAATTGTCATTGGTACCATCCATCACCATTACCAACCACATATCACTGACAAGGAAACTTATCTATTGATTTAAAATCTGAGGAAGGACTTGAGGAAACAACTGTCCCTTGAAGTAAATGAATGCCATTCAGTTCAATGATTAAGAAAACAGTCTATTCACACACATCACATAGATACATGTACTTCAAGTCATAATCTTTATGCTATTCCCTGATCATCAGTACAGTTCATTAATAAAAAAAAATAGATACTTTAAATGTATGCAAAGAGACAATAAAAGTAATGTTTTGTTAATTTATTAAACATAATAATTATAGAAAAGCTTGCCATGATGTGATATTTTTTAAAGGGTGAAAGGAGTTGAAGAAGAGTGAAAGAAAAAAATATATATATATGTTGATAATGCCAAAATAATGAACAATATGTTGTCTATTTCAAACAAGTTGAAGAAGTGTGGTCATGACAGAAAGGAGGACAAAGTCTGCAACATGCTCAATACATTTTAGATTCAATTGCATTTACTTATTGAATTCCCTCTGTTATTCTGGATGGAAATGTGAAGGAGAGTGGGACTGAGTCAGACACCTGTAAGGGACACTCATATGGTAGTATCCATGCATTTACTGCATTCCGTTAACAAGAAGCTTAAAATACTAGGCACTAGGAAATATCAGCACTTGTGAATTGTGCAAATATATACATTTTCTACACTTCACCTGTAAAAGAGAAACTTATAAAGGACATCACTCATTCTCAGCGAATGATATGAATCAGTAATTTATAGCAATAAAAAAACTATCTCACTTGTGAAAACTTCCAGTGATAAATGATTATTCTAACATTCATTAATTTATTCTGTTTGGCCTCAGGTCCAGTCTAAAGTCTTACCAAATTTGTTTTTCAAAACCTACTGCACACCCTTTTTAAAACCATTTTTACCAGTTTTCTTTGGTTTTAATTTTGTCTTAAATAAAACACAGCATGATTTCTAGGTTGCATACTTGTATATTGTTTTCATTTGTAAATTATACTTTATCAAATGTCTTGATACTTAGTTATTTTCCCCCTAAGGGTGCTTTAACTACGTATGTTACTGTAGTAACAAAACCTTTCCATTTTTCAAATCTCTGCTACTAATTTTATTTACGTATTTATGTATTTATGTATTTATGTATTTATTTATTTAAGATTTACTTATTTATTTGAGAGAGAGAGAGAGAGAGTGCATGAGTGGGAGGGGCAGAGCGAGAGCAAGGGGGAGAGAGAATCCCAAGCAGACTCCACGCTGAGTGTGGAGCTGGACATGGGGATGGATCTCAGGACCCTGAGATCAGGACCTGAGCTGGAACCAAGAGTTGGACAGTCAACTGACTGTGCCACCCAGGCACCCCTCTGGTACTACTTTTAAACTTAGTTCATATCAAGTGAATGTTAAATCATACACTGTGAGTTATAAAAATATTTATTTTAGCAAACTCAATAATATAAATATGATTACTAAATTGGAATTCTTATCTGTTTAACCATTCTAGACTTGTGGTTTTCTTTCATTTGTTTAAATCTGCTTTTACTTTTATGCTACTCTAGTTAGCTATGTAGCAATTACACTGGGCAATATTACAATGAACACTGAGAAAATTTTCATGGATAAGCTGTTTATTGGGGTTAGCAACAGTATTTATTCCTAGGTCTTAGTGATTTAAATGCACCAAGTCTTCTGTACTTTGTCACATACAAAATGCTTGTTTTCCAGGTGATTATTTTGATGATTGTTAAAAAAAGAATAATGCTGTTTTACTATTGATTCATTTTGAACTAAATATATTGCAGGAAAAAACATATTGCATATTTTAGGGTTTAAATTGTGATATTCTTATTTAAAAACCCTTAATATAATGTAAGAAAGAGAGGATTATTCTCCTTTTGAGGGAATCTCTATCTCTTAGGGTCCTAGGCTTTTATTTCTCTCTCTAACTACTTCTGCTCAGAATCAGTTACATGCAGTGTTCCCCCCTTGCCAATCTTATAGCTCAGCCCATTGGAACCTTTGGAATCCATACTGCCTTTTTTAAAAGGGTTCTAAAGGGCTTCAGTTTTGCATTCACATGATTCAGCAGGTAATCAGGCTTACTCTCAGACCTTGAATTTCTACACTCTCTCTGTACACAACCCCCTACATTATATTTTGTGACTTATATTTATGTTCCTCACGTGGGGCCCTACCGTCTTTGCTATTCCCTTCAAAACCTGGAGTTCTGTTACAGAGCTGGAGTTTCATGTATGCATCTCTACATTTTGCTTCAAACCTCCTTGATGCCACTTTTATTAAAGGAAGGTATGATAAGAATATACTATATGTTAGATCCTATGCTAGGTAATGGGAACGACATTGCCCTAACCACCAACTACAGCTAATTGAAAGATGGAAGTGTCAACAAAATTTTCAATTATAAAATAAAAGCAAATTATTAGTTAGAACAAAAGTGAAAATAATGAAATGATAAATTAATTTGCAGAAGGAAAAGATTTCACATAGAAAAGATCATTCTTTAGAATGAATAAAACTTCAGGGAAGTGTCATAGGAATGTGATTAAGAAGAATGGGATGCAAGTATTGGTTTTACAAATCTCTATTCTTCTTTCTGAAGTTCTTCTGTTATTAGATTTACTTGACCTCAATCTTATCTGAATCCCACCCCCTAATTATAGTCCACTCTGGGCAAAGCCTATATTTATATAAAATTTGACTCACCAAATGGCTTATGTTGCTGTGTTTTGTGTCCTATGACCATAAAGTATGGCTACAATTTATTAAGCCTTGGGTTGATGATGGATCCAAGAGAGAGAGAATAGAAGGAGGGGAGAGAAGAGGAAAGGAAGAAGAGAAAAGAGACAAGAACAAAGAGGGGAGAGAATGGAAAGGGAGAGAAAAATAACCAATACTGAAGTGGAGTATTCTTTTCTTTTAAAGAATTATTTTATTTATTTTAGATTGAGAGAGAGAAAGAGAGAGACAGAGTGCAAGCAGGGGGAGGGGTAGAGGGAGAAGGAGAAAGAGAATCTCAAGCAGACTCCCCACTGACCATGGAGCCTGAGGCAGGGCTCTATCCCCCAACCATGAGATCATGACCTGAGCTGAAATTAAGAGTTGGACGCTCAAGCAATTGAGCCACCTAGGCACCCCAAAGCTGAAGTATTTCTTATAACCCATAAACATGTTCCTGTCTTCCATTTTTTCCCATCTATAAGATTGATTTTTCACACTATGTCTCTTGAAATTTTCTTCCAAGTCTGTTACAATTCTCTTATACTGCCATCAAAATAGGTTCCAAATGGTTTCTGCTATATAACAGTTTCTTGCATAAAATAGAATGACTTTTTCTTTCACATAAAAGATCAAAGGTAGGTAGTCCAGTTCGATATGGAGACTCTGAGATCTTGAAAGACTCAGATTCCTTTCATGCTAATGTCAGTTTTTACCTTCACAGGTCCAAGTGTATTTTGAGGCTCTAGTCATCATGTTTCTACTCCAGAAATTATCCCACAAAATTCTGGTTGCATTCCACTGATCTAGTTTGAGGCACATGTCCACACCTAACTACATAGAAGTCTGGAGAAAATGGTCTTCAAAATGGATAGTTTGCCACTTTAAATAAGATCAGATATCCATTATTAAGGAGAAAGGCAATGTTGCATATTCTGTGGTAACTAGTATTTCTTTTAGTGCTTTGAGATATAAGTTCCATTTGCTGTTTCAAGTCTTTAAAATCAGGTATTAATAATGTGACCATGTCCTTCAATTAATCTTATCATTTTTAAAAATAGAGTGTATATTTTAGTTACAGACCATCTTTTTGTGCTGTCCTCTAATCTCTGTGATGTTCTAGTTATTCCCCATCCTAAATTTTATCTGCTGTGGTCATTAGTGGCATTTTCTAGTACTCTGGTCTTTCTTGAGCACTTATGTACATTATTTTTCTTTGGGATTTGAGTAGAGCAGCTCTAGGACCTAAGGTTGCAAAAGTCCTACAATGATTTGAACTACAATGATATCTCCATCAATGGTTTAATCCTTAGATTAATAGTTAATCCTTAATCACTTCTCTAGATATCAGGAGCAAGCTTCTCTTCTCTCAGGCTCCATCCCTCAATGGCAGGGGCACCTTCAGGCCATCTGGTTTGCTTCCTCTCAACTTCTTGTAAGCCAAGGAGACCAGATTCACCAAAAAAGGGAAAATGACACTCTCCTCCAGTGAAGTCCAGGGGCTTCCAAGACAACGTCTTCCCAGAAGCCTTGTGTTCATTTTCAGTGTTCTTACCCCAGCTCCTAAAGACCTGTATGGTCCAGAGATGAGAGAACCTGCAAAATCTCTTAAAGACCTCACTACATCAATGACCACATTTTCACACTGTAAGTCTCAGTTGCTGAAAAGAACCAGCAGTTGCTTTGCTCAGGAAAGGAATATAGCTGGAGCTGGGAGTAGATTCAAGGCAGGAGACATTCCGATTACCATCTTCAAAGAATTTGAAAGATGATTTAAAGCTATTTAATTTTTTCATTAGTAAACTCCTTTCTTCAATTTGATCTTAATAGAATTCTACATGAAAGCTGAACTTCATAACTAAAGAAAGGGGCAAGTTCCACAGCCCTTTAGCTACCCAGGGAAGGTTGTTTTAAAAACAGTGATCTATTGCCTATTTGACATCCATTGAAAGAAATTCAGAGCTATTATTAGTTGAAGTAAATCTTTGTATCCAGCAGACGTCTCTTCTACTTTTGCTGTGCAGAGATGGAATGTCATCTCTTCTGGAATCCTTTTTTTTTTTTTTCCTTACAAGAGGAAAGCAAACATTCCTTCTTCAATGATAAATGTCAAAGAAAAGGGATCTTTCTTTTGTGGAATGCACTGAAAGAACATATTGAGACTCCCTTTTTAAGAATGGTGGATAATATTAGTAAGACCAATACTTGTACTAAGAATAATTTACATATTTGGTTTAAAATATTTTAAAAATCATCAAAATAAAATCATTGAAGAGCTGACATGATATTAAACAACTAACTCAAATCCAAAAACTATTCCAAATTTCAAAATAATAGTTATAGAGGGTTTTCATGTCTTCACTATTGTCAAAAATATTATTATAAGAAAAAAAATGTGTTTTGTAATTATGTTCTTATTTTCACTTTAGCAATCTTTGGGCTAGATGCCTGATTTTATATCTCATCTGATAACATGCTTATCTGAGTGATATTGGGCAAGTTGCATACATTGTCTAGGACTTAGTTTACAGATCTGTCAAGTTTTTGTAATAAAAACCACCTGCCTCCTAGAGTTTTGAGATGTTAAATGAATTAATTGACATAAAGAATGATTCCTAGCATTTGGTAAGTGCTCAATATTTAGCTATTAATCGGTTTGGAATAATTTGTATAGTATACAGTATTTAAGGCATCTCAAATTACTTTGAAATGAGATAGGGTATAAAATCATTCCAATATCTATGGGTGCATGCATACTCATGCCAATGAAGTATTTTCTCTGAAAAGGTGCATGTCTCAAACTCCCCCACGGCTTTTCCTGTCCCCTCTCTCCTTTCATGAAGTCTGTATTGTATAGATTTCATCTTCTTAAAAAGAACAGTTTCCCAGGGTGCCTGGGTGGCTCAGTCAGTTAGGTGTTGGGCTCTTGAATTTGGCTCAGGTCATGATCTTAGCGTCCTGGGATCGAGACCTGTGATGGGCTCCGTGCTCAGCACAGAGTCTGCTTGCCCCTCTTCCTCTGCTTTTCCCCTTGCTCTCTTTCTCTCTCTCACTCTCTCAAATAAATAAAATCTTAAAAAGAAAAAAACAACCGTCCAAGTCCCAGTCCCATTTTGTGTGTGTAGCTCTCCCAGGCTTGAGTTTGCCTATTGAAGTACAGACTGCCTTTACCCTAGGAGACAGTTCTCATTAAAATTCATTAAAATCAATTACTTACATATAACAATAAAAACATTTGATGTATAATTTTTCACTTGAGAAGCAAAAAGAACAAGAACTTCAACTAATCATAAAAAACTTATAAAATTATTTCAAATACTTTTCTGGCTTACAGAGATATCTTATTATTTATATACAGTTGTATGTTCAGGGGATTTTGAAGTGTGACATTTGGAGTACATGATAAACTACAGTAAGAAAAGTAGTATAGTAAATGTCTATCTGCTTTTCGACTTCACACAAATGTTGTAGTACCAGTTGACATCACCTGTAGAATAAGAAACATGAAAGCAAGGTAGCTCTGCTTTTAAACTGGCTGGTTTTGATTTAGTATTACATTACTACCTTGTTTTATGAGTTCTGTAATATCAGCCTATTTGGTTCATAATGAATAAGTGATGAATAATTCATAACATGTAAAAATTAATCAGGGAAATCTGATTTTTGAGACCTTATTCTGAAAAAAGACAAAGCCTTGACATAGATCATGAGGGATATTTTTTAAATAGTATTGGAATTTTTGTAAAAATTAAGTCTAAAATACAGTATATCATGTAAGATCAAAAGTAACCTCTTTAAGCAAAAGCATCTATTTGAATGCGTACATCATAAGGATGTGTAGATTTATGCACAAAATGCAATATAATCATGGACAGGCGAACATTCCTGCCCTGCTTTTTTTTTTTCCATCTAATTTTAAATCATGCTGAATAATAAATCAGTTGAACTAATGACTTGCATGAGCTACTGAGTTCTTTGGAGAAATAACACCATTTCTTGTAAATTCTGTGAGTTTGGAAATGTGCAATTCTAATACAAGTATTTTAAAATATACTATGATGGCACTCAAAATCCCCTAAACTTGAAGATAGAAGAAAGCACCTCCATCAACAGTTATCTAAATATCATATCCTTACCAAAATTTCATCCACACAAGGAACCTAACTGGACAAGTAGATAGCATTCATTTTGTTCTTGTTCCCTCTTTCCTCTTATACTCTTTCATCCTAACCTCAGTTGAAAATGGCCTTGAAAGCCCCAGGTACTTTAATTTGATGTGAAAGAGGTTGAGTTGGTGTACTTGCAGCAAAAGGATGGGTCCCATTCACATGGTATATGTAGGTCTTTCAGATCGATGAAGTAATCTTCAGGGCTTTTCATTTATAACTGGAAATGTCCCATCACTTCAGGATATAAACAGAATTCACTGACTACACCAATCCTCTAGCTATCCTGAATGGGATAAAAAGGAAGACAAAGTGGCAAAGAGGTAGCGACGTCTACACGGAGACTGAATCTGAAAAGGGGTATGGCATGTGATGAATCTAGAGAGAGATAAGCATACCCAGGAATGGTCCAAGAATGACTTACATCCCACTTCAGCTCAGACAATGCAAATCTTTATAGACTGTCTCCTGTATCTTCTTCTTTACTGAATTGTGCTTTCCTCGTTTCCACACCCTGAGCCTTAGAATCAGAATCATTCCTGTTATTTTCTAAATAGTATTTGAAAGGACTAAAATTTAGTACATTCCAAATAAATGAAGAATGTATCATTTAGCCCCCAGATTCAGTGTGCAAGAAATATTGCATTTCTTAATTGTGTTTAAGCAATTTATGTGCAACCCAGAGACCACAGGACTGGACTGACAGGAAAATGCAGTTCAGGCCCTAATAAATCCTATTTGACTCTCTAGGGGCCTGCAAAGATCTAGCATATTTAAATCTCTGCTTGGGAAATGAAGGACAGATCTCTATAATGTCTGATGCAACATTGTCATTGGAAATCTTCCTCTTGTCTAAGTCCCTTCAGTCTCTTTTCCTATGGCTTCTGACTGTTTCTGCATTACCAATGGAAAACAGAAATTGTTACCAAGAATGGAGCTCTGATGCTTAAAATCTATCCTCCCCAGTGCCACAATAAAGCCACATCCTTTGAGGTCTACCTTATCCAACCACTTACTCCTAGGGTAGTGCCCAAGAGCACTCAGAGTCCACGAAACCAGTCATGAATCCATTTGCATTTTGAGAAATAAGTTTCTCCTCTCTCATCTTTAATAGCCCTTAATTAACAAACCCAAGCATGCTTACTATTTTAAGAGTCACAGATATGAATTGTCAAACAATGGATGGTCAGAGCCTTTAGGGATTGCAACAAGTAGATGGAGTCATTGGTGATCCAACTTTCTGATCAGCTATTGGTGAACCAGTCAAACAGTAAAAGTCATATCTATTCATACAAAATGGCATTGACCCAAATGCAGCACAGATCTTAAAACTAATCAATGGTTATACTTTGTATTATATATTAATAGCTGTGGTGGTGACAGCTGAGTTGTAATAATCTCTTTTCTGACTAAGTTTTCTAGATGTTAAACCACGTATCTCAGGATAACCCCATGTAAGTAGACTAAAGATTTTATTTTTGTATGATTCATCCAGTGGGAAAAAAGTCTTATTAGATTGTAAACTCTTGGTCTAAGGGCACACAGAGGTCAGATGAGGGGTAAAGCCCAGGTCATTAAAGAAAAATTCTCACAAGTTATTGCATAAATAGTTTTTTTTTTGTTACTGTTGTTGTTTTTGCTTTGTTTTTTATTATGTTCTTTTGCTATTTACTCTTTTTTGGACAAAATATCAATTCCTAATATATTATTTTTTAAAAGATTTTATTTATTTATTTATTTGAGAAAGAAAGAGAGAGAGAAAGAGAGCATGTGCAGAGAGGAAGAAGCAGAATCCCCAGGACCCTGGGATCACGACATGAGCCTAAGGCAGGCACTTAACCAACTGAACCACGCAGGTGCCCAGTTCTAATATATTATTGAAAAGTCATAGAAGACATATAACCAGGACCCTCACTTGAGGAAAATTTTTTAAGTCATTTCTTTTCCTCATACTATCAAATAAATTTATTCACCAATCCAAAGATTTCCTATGACACGCACCTTTTATATTAAGCACAGTGCAATCTGCTTTAATTATTTTACGTCACATGAATGCCATTTAGAGGTATAAAATAATTTCTCGCTCTTCACTAATTTTTTACTCTTGTAGGTTAACACCCATATTTAGCATATTAGACAAACATCTAGATTCTGACAAGTTTAAGAAATCTTAAATAAGTCATTTTGCTTTCAGTGAAACATAAGTCAGCAACTTAAGATTGACATTTGCTTTTTGTTTGTGTGTGGATTTGTTTTAATTATCCCTGAGCATTTACAAGGCAGTCTGACTAACACCAAAACTCTGTTAACAATTGACAAAAGGGAGTATCCCACTGAGAGAAAGCACTGAGGTCAAAATTGGCTTTTACTATTTTCTTAGTTCATTAAACACTGTATTGAAAATCAGGAAAATTGTGTTCAGGATTTTAATTTTCCTATGTATTTGTAGTAAATAATTATAATAGCCTAAGTGAGAAATAAGGTATTATAATTATAAAATAATTTTTACTATCTTAAAGTGAAATAGAATAGATGGAATAATAGATCCCATATATGTAATTTCAGAGCACAATTTATTAAATTATTTATACTTAGGAATGTGAACTGCCATCATCTTTTAAAAGGGGTCTGTTGAGACAAGCTTTAATAAATATATTTTGTTGAAGAAACGGCAACATTTATTTCTCTGAAACAAATCACATCTATTAAACTATAAAGCGTTAGAGTTCTTGGTAGGAGAAAATGTATTAGGGAGAATGAAGATAGAAATGTAGGAAGGGAAATTTGATCTAAATATATATATAATTAAAAACAAATGTCACTATGTCTTACACAAAAGACCGTGGAAAACAAATTAATGGAGTTGTGGAGTACTGTTTTGTCATGGGTAGGGACAAGGTTTAAACACAAGGATCAAGATGAAAATAAATGGATAATTGATTTTGTTTAATGAAGAAGCATAACTTAACTGGTAAGTGTGGTTGTGGACAAGTAATGAGAATGTTTCCGAATACTGGTGTCTGAGGTTTAAATGGTATCTGAGCATTTCACTGAATCATCTATTAATGTTCCACTCAATTCCTTATAGAGATACAGATCATGACAAAAATCCATATCACAACTAATAGCTAAGGCTGACAGACAAAATAAGCGTTGGGGTATAATTTTTCAATTAACACTGGAATACATGAAGCTAGACACTAACAAAACTTTCCTGGCTTCAACCTAAGGAGGAAAGACCATTCTAAATATATGCAATGAAGATAAAATTGTTCTGAGCAGTTAATAACATTCCTCTGAATATATAAAGAGAAAACTAAATTCCTAAGAAAACATAACCATAACAAAACCATAGAAGAGGATATTAAGATATTTTTCAATACTTGATAGAAAAACAATGCTAAAATATCAATAATGTGAATAATATTATTATTAAAAATAATTGCATCCATGATTACTAAAGTTATTTTGTTACTGGAACTTTAATTATAAAATGCAATAAAATATTTAATAATCTATATATCATTTTCATAATAAGACCATTTTTCCATGAACTCATCAGAGAAAAGATTGTGTAGGTTATAAGGTTTCACCAAAGTACAATAATGGATAACAGATTGTTTAATAAACAAAAAATCAAAACAACATCCTCCCTAAAATAGACTCACATCAGGACACAACAGCAGAATTCCCAGCTGAGATTAGAAATGGCTGTGTGCTATGTCTACCCAAACATTTTGGGATTCTTTATAGAATTTCCCTGTGTCCAGAAGGATTTTTAGCTGTAGAAAATCTCTGGACAAAATAGGGATGTGAAGACTTATTAATCCAATGTGGAGAAATGACAATGATCAGTCCAGCTATAACATCAAACCACGACTTGTCATAATGGAAGCCTGTGAAATGAGCAAGCCAAGGAAAAAGAGATGAGTCTGATTCTGAATGGAAGGAGATTTGCCCAAACTGACTATATTATATTTCAGCCATAAAGAGTGACAAAAAGAAATCCAGAGATGGAAATCAAACTCAATTATATCTTAAAGTAATAAATCTTGCTCCAAGAAATTAGTCCATACTTAAGTTATAGACAGTAGAAAATGACCCAACAGAAGTTACTAAACATACTGAATGCAGTTTTTAAAAGACATAATTAAAGGAAAATAGAAACATTTCAATATTTTCATTATTAGTCATAATGAAAAAATAAGTATTGAATTGAAAAATTTAGGTAATATTTTAAATGATTATAATTCTAATCATTTACAGAAATTTAATGAAACTGAATTCAAAAATTTATTTGCAGGAAAATCATATAATTAACAACAATATAGTTAATAATTAATGCTATAATTAATAATACTATAATAATATAGAATACAATAATTTTAAACAGATACCAATTCAAATCCTTGCAAAGCTAGTCAAAAATGAAAAGAAAGTAAATGACATGTAAGATGATAATGAAGAATGCAATAAATCAATGAAATAAAGATAAATTAAGAGAAAATGTGCAAGTGTAAATAATGCAGCAGCTTGGATTAGTGTTCACCACCTTCACTTCCTCCATGTGATATAATTAGACATCCATTCCTTTGCCATAATGCTCAGCAGTACTTACTGTTACAGAAGTTTAGGTATATTTCTTCATCCTAGTGATGTTGAGCTTGGGCATGTCGTTGCTTTGGTCAAAGAAGTGTAGCTGAAATATTAAGAAGAGAGGCAGTAAATATTTTTGCATGACTTAGCTGGGTCTCTTGTACTTGTTTTTTTCACCATAAGAAGACTAGGTCTCAAGTAGTCACTGCTTCAAATAAAGTGAGGGGGCATGTGGAACAGAACTCAACCCACAGCCAGAGGTAAGCCCAGCTGACCCCAGTAGACTAATGGAGTTAAAGACTACCCTCAGACACACAAAAGAGAACCATAATGTTTTTGCTGTGAGCCACTAAATTTGGAGGTAGTTTGTTGCACAATAGTGTAGCAGATATAACTCATACATCCAATAAGTTAGGGAAATGAGTGTTAATGGTTGTTTAAAGTCACAAATCACACTTTATTGTATAGAATTCTTGGAAGAATGCCTGGTCAACTAAAACTGGGATTAGAGTAATGTGTTCCCCCTCCTTTTTAATCCTCAATTAATTTTTTCTTTTAATAATAATTTATATGTTTATATCTGTATCTAGATTATATCTATATCTGTATCTATGTATAATCTATATTGATATAGATATATAAAGTAGAATGAATTTTAAAATTAATCATAACATAATCCCTGGATTCAATGGTGATAGCCTTTTAAAATCTTTTATTTTCTCCTGTTTGTTTTTTATTTTATAGCAAACTTATGATATTTGTCCCTAAGTAGTTTCGTACTTTATACCAAATGATAACATTTTACAAAATGATAATATGATTATATTAAAATATATGATTGGCTCTAAAATGACTTTTTAAAATTTTATTTTATTTATTTATTTGAAAGAGTGAGGAGTGAGAGAGAGAGAGAGAGAGAGATTGAGAGCAGGAACTGGGGGATTCCAGGATCATGATCTGAGCTGAAGACAGACATTTAACCCACTGAGCCATCCAGGCACCCCAAAATGACTTTTTGATAAATTGTTGATCCCAGGAAAATTTTAAGTTACCAAAACTCACTCAAAAAAGCATATGAGTGTTGTAATATGTATGTATACATGTATACATGTAAAAGCATATGAATGTTGCAATGTATATATATACACATGAAATGTAATATGTATATATATATATATTCATATATATGATAACAAAATTTTTCAAGACAATACCTCCATGAAAAGTGTTGTGTCTAGACATTTTAAGGGCTGCATTCTTGTAAAACTTATTGAGCATAATTACCATGGTATTCACACATTTTCAGAATGTAGAAAATATGTAGCTTATTTCCTGGTGCTAGCCATATTTGGTTATTAAAATTTGACAACATATATTGTACCTTCCATATACATATTAACAAAATCTACAGATAACACCAACTATGGAGAATCCTGATAAGTGATAAATAAGATATGAAGACAGTATTTTGCAAAGGAATATAGACCATCGCCTGTAAATGTTTATTCAAGAATCCATTAATACATTAGTATGAAGGAATCTAGGAAATCTGTTATGATATATCATAAATGAATAGATAAAATTAAGAAAGCAACATAGATTTCTTTTTTTTTTTTTTTTTTGANGTGAGAGGGATCTTGAGAGAGCTCGGTGCACAGGCAGGGAGGGGCAGAGGAAGAGAGAGAGAGAGAATCCTCAAGTAGACTCCCTGTTGAGTGTGGAACCCGACTCCCGCTTCATCCCAGGACCCTGAGATCATGACCTAAACCAAAATTAAGAGTTGGAGGCTTGACCAACTGAACCACCCTGGTGCCCCAAGAAAGTCCCATAGTCTTTTAGTAGGATATGAGTAGAGATGATTTAAAAGATATTCCTCAAAAACAGCAAAAACAATCATTTCTTTTGCATGTAACAGTCAAGACGCCAGCATCTCGGGGCTGTAGTTGTGGCTCTGTTCCACAAGCGCTTCAAGACGATGGGGCTAAGATGGGGGATCTATTATTTCCTGCGTCCATGCGGTTACAGGCAACAATGGAAAAATATTCATCATGCCCCTCTCAGGAAGGGAGAGTATTGGATGTTGTGCACACACATTTTGCCTCATTTTTCTATGACCTACACTTAGTCACAGGGTCATACAGAGTAGTGCCAAGATATATCACTCTTATTCTGAAAACCGATGTGCCAAAGAAACAACGTTTTTATTACTGTGATAGGGAACTGATATTAGGAACTACTGCAATTTCTGAAAAGCTATTTTATAGAAGTCAATAGTTATTTCTGATCAGACATCTTAAATACTGAGAATTGGAAGATATTTGTGTAAAATGATAATGAATGCCATCTTAAAATAACAACTACTGTGAAGGTTTAAAAAATGCAACACTAGAAGCAGCCATGTTAAAGTTAAAAATAGAACAAGGTTGACCCCACTAAAATATCATAAAATATTATACTGAAAATATTAATAAATAGAATTGTAAAAGATACAAAGATGAATAAGCCACAGAAATGAAAGTATCATCATTTTCTGTGGTATACTAGACTACACTGAAAACTCAAAATGATCCATTCAAACAAAATGTCAACTCAGTAAAAAGAGATTTAAATATATAGATGCAAAACCATTTGTTTGCTGATGTAATAGCATAAGCACTTGAATAAAAGCAATAAAAATTTAAATGACCTAAAAATAAAATTCTCCAGAAGTATCCAGAAAAAATGTAAAGGATAAATATTACTGAAAGATATTTTAAAGATTTAAATATCTTACAAACATAGTATATTCCAAAAAAAATGTATATTCCTAGATAGAAAAAAAATCTGGAAAAGAAAAAGATCAAAATAACAATAAAAATAAAGATAAACAAAAATAATGTATAAATTTTAAGAATTCAGTTTTAAAATTCAATTTTTAACTATTATAATTAAAACATATTGACAAAGACAAATGGTTACAAACATAGATTCAATTGGTGGAGCCAGAAATATGAGAGACTGAAGTTTATGGATAAATTGAAGAATATGTTATGTTGGAAATAATGATAGCCGACTTGAAATGTCGTGTTGCAGTAGCAGAAAGTTTATGCCACACTTTTACTAATTGTTTGGCAATTAGAGCAAATGATCCAAAATTATTGACATGCTTTGACTCAGTAAATCCACTAAGAATTTAAACTGAGGAACTAAGCAGAAACATTCGATAATATCATATCAATATTGAAAACATCATTAGATAATAATATTAGAATAATTTGACTAGCCAGCAATATAGGATGTGTTACATAAATTGTGATACATAAATTGGTCATCTAATCAATGACTAACTAATGCCTTGCTTGAAATATATTTTTAAATTCTATCTCAAAGAAGCATATAAGTATGATCCTAATTTTCAGATGAAATACTATATACAAATAGATAAACAATTTAAATGTTATTTTCAATTATGATGGCTAATCCTTAGATATTGGGAGTACAAGATTTTTCCCCTCTTTTGTCTCTTTTTTTTTAAATGGATAAGTGCTTTTTTAAGTACAAGATAGTTATTTTAAACCCATTTAAGTAAAATGTTTTAAAAGTTTTACTAGGCCTGTAATAGTTACATGGATTAAATGCTGCATGAAAGAAATCTTTGAATAGGAGGACTTATTAAACAGCTATTAATTTCTATAACCACCAGGTTGAAAAAAGGTTACTTAAAATATTGAAGAAACTAGCAAGACCTGTAACTCTCAACTTAAAACATACATGGGGAGCCCGATTGACTCAGTTGGTAGAGGATGTGACTCTTGATCTTGGGTCCTGAGTTAGACCCCACATTTGGGGTAGAGATTACATAAAAAAATAAAAATGTTTTAAAAAATTTAAAAATGCAACAGAAGTTTGGGAAGAGATACAATTAATGTAGATAAAACTCTGAATGGAGATTTCAAACTGGAAAAACATGAACAATACCCAGTGTATGAAAAAATATGAAGAGAGAACCTATTAAGATATCCCAGCTTTTCATTGTACTATATTTGTAACTGACATTACCCCACAAATCTAGCTCAGCATAAAAAGTATATCTTTTTTACATCTTCAAGACTTTTTGAATCTAACAAATATATGGAGTACCCACATGCAGAAAGTTATGAAATTTTACTGAAATATGTTAATGAGGACCTAAGCAAAGTAAGACATACACTCTATGTACAGGGAGATTTGATTGGATAAAGAGGTCAAACCTCCCTTAAATAACCTATAGATTTAAGACAATTCCAACTACAGTAGCAATAAGATTTTATAGAGAATTAGAAATTTATTCTAAAGTGATTATTAAAAAGCAAAACCCCTAAGATATAAAAGACCATTCTTACAGAAGACTTGCCCTATCATATAATCAAGATTTAATTTAAAACTAAAGTACTTAAGACAGTGATACTGGCACATGAATAGACAAATCAATAAAATAAGGAGTGGATAAAAAATATATATATGAAACTTTAGTATATGTATACGGTGGTATAGGGGTTGTCTGAGGAAAGGATGGACTAACTAAACAAATAGAAAAACTTACTATCCATAAAGAAAAAGAAAGCATGAAAATAAATCTGTCTCCCATATGCACAGAATTCAAACACATATCATTTAAAGATTTAATAATCTAATGGAAAGTGGTACATATTTAGCAGAAAATAAGCAAGAATGTCTTGCAGACCTTATTGTAGGATTTGTCAAACAAGGTATAAAAACAACAACAAATCATGGGTATTAATAAAAGATTGCTAAATTTAACTATATTGAAATTGAAATCTTGTGGGGGGGGGAAATTAGCTATACCTGGAAGAAAATAACCTGTCATACACATCTGATAAAAAGTGATGTGTAAAGAATATAAACTATAAATCAATGTTGGAAAATGGATATAACACTATAGGGAATAGAAAAAAAAAAAAACGAAACATGAAAAGCTTGGGTTAATGTTCAGCCAGTACACAAAAATATAGGCTTACTATCCCTTATATCTAGCTTCTTTTGTGATGATCCTGATATCTGTTTACATTGGTTGTTGCCTTTCCTATACCAGTTGCTAAATGTTTAGAATATCATTCCATAAAACACATTCCACAGCACAAGCAACACATATGGCCAATAAACATATGAGAAAGCATGTAATGAGGGAAACACAAATCATGGCCTTAATGAGGCCATTTCACAATGAGCGGACTGGAAAAATACGAGTTTGACAACATGAAAAGGTGAAGAGAATGCAAGTGAATGCAAGAGAATGCAAGAGAATGCACTTTATAGGTGGCTTATGTGAGTTTAGATTCACAGGCAATTTTGGAAAATAATACGGAATTTTCTTTAAAAGGTGAATCCCACTCTATTCCATGACCCACAATTTCACTCCTAGGAATATATCCAAAAAAATGCTTGCACCTGTGTGCAGAAATACAATCTTCCCTTTCCTTAATGCTTGCTCATCTCAGGGAATCTTTTTTCTCCAGTTTGTCTTTAAAAATACTATCTTTTCAAGTCTGTTAATTCCTTCAAGCCCATGGCAAAAATGCAAGTTGTGTGAAAATAATTTCTGTATTTATTCCTGTAATACAAAGGGAATACAAGCACCCGACTAATGTGATTAATTCAGTGTAAGAAAAATAGAGTGAGAAAGAACAAAGAAATTAATATCTAAATAATTTTTCCTGGTCTATGGTGATGACAGTATCAGCCACCATTTATGGAGTCCTCACTATATGCCAGACATTTCACACAGCATCTGCCATGATTAATTTAGCTAATCTCAGCAATATCTCCATGAAGCTTGGGCTATTATTATCCCTTTTCATAAATTAGGAAACGAGGGCACAGAAAGGCTAAATGACTGAACCAAATTCCTAAAGCTTAGAAACAGCAAAGTTGGGAAAGCAATCCAAATATTTGACTTCACAGCCCCAATGCTCAACCACTACGTAAAAATCATTTTCAAGTTCTAGCACCATTCCCTCTTACCAACACTGGTGACCCCTGGTAATCATCATACAAAACATGAACTAGGTCTGGAACATGGATAATTGGATTACAGTTGGATAGCTTATCAGTGTAAGTCATTTGGTGACCTTCCCTTAGGACTTTGGAATTTGAAATGAGCAGTGGGATCTAGAAATGAAAAATTTGACAAAACAAAGGGGGAGAAACAGAGCAGTACTGGCTATGACAAATAACATACCATCAAGATCTCTAGTTCATCAACAAATTATAGTTACTAAAAATAGCATTATGTTTGCTTGGATATGGATAACATGTTTGTTATGAGATTTGGACTTGATTTCTCAAACAGATGTCATATCATTATTGGTGAGTAAAATTGATTTTCAGATGCTATCTAACATAATATTTTAATGATGCCCTATTACTTCATTTTAACCTGATTTTAAAAAAATAGAGTATTAATGAATGAGGAAATTGAGGGTCAGAGAATTGCAATAATTATTCAAAGTCACTCTAATCATTACTTCTGAATTCATTTTACCTCAGTATCTTCAAATTACTACCTTTAAAGGTAAATAATTTCTTATTCTTGTATTTTTCTTTTTTTGAGAGAGAGAGAGAGTGTGCAAGAACTGGTGGAGACACACAGGGAAAGAGAGAATCTTAAGCTCCACACCCAGCACGGAGCCTGACCTGGGGCTGGATCTCACAACCCTGAGTTGATGACCTGAGCCAAAACCAAGAGTTGGACACTTAATCCACTGAGCCACCCAGGTGCCCTGCCTGTAACTTATATGTATTAAAATTTAAACAAAACTTACTGTATTTAGCCATACTGTGTCATTCCCACCAAAATGTCTTTACTCTTGAGTTGGTTAGTGTCAGTTGTGGGTGATTACATTTTCTTTCTTCACATTAACCATAAAAAAGAAATTTGTTTTCATAACATGATTCAGTGTCTTAACAAATTAAAACTACTTAATGCAGAATATGACCCCAAGTAGCCTCTTACTGAGATGATGTACACGATAGGAGAGTCAAGCTTGATAGAGTTTATTCAGGAGCACCTGATTCAAGCACAGCTCTGAGGCACAATTCAGACTTCACAGCATGTTATGAATTCATTGTATCTCCATGGTGAGGTGGAGGAGGGGATAAAAAAACATTAAGAATTATTTTGTTACTGTTGCTAGAGTTGCATGGAAATGCAGTCGACAGTGAGATGTAAAATGTTAAAAGATAAAACAGATTACATTATAGTGTTATATTGGTTTAACTCTGCCATAATTTCATTTGGAAAATGTCATATGTAAATATAGATGTAGAGCTTCTATATAGATTAAAGTAAGAAAAGAATCTGTTTAAAAAGACATGGAATAAAATAACATGAAGCCAAATTGGAATGGAATATAATTTTGTTCACTAACTTAATTAGAATTAAAATGAGTCAGTACATAATTACATTTATTATTTTAGTGCATTGACCAAAATTTGTAAGAGTTATGCTGTTTTCTGGGACTAGTTTTTATTTCAGGGTTTTAAAATATTTTAGGATCACCATAAACATTTTAAATATTTCATGCAACATTTTATTTGAAATTGTAATTGTTTCATAAAAGTTCTATGATGATCTGAAAGCAGCATACTAATTTTTCTTTGATGTGCTTTAAATGTTTACAAGTCCTCTCATTTCTAGAGACCATTGCAGAGACACTCACTGATAATTTGTCTTTGTAGAATATTTTTTAAAAGCACTCAGTTCTCTAGGAGAGCAACTTACTTTACCCAGATATGTTCTTTACGCACCATTTCTTAACAAACAGAAAGAGAACGTAACAAAAATAAATTCAGGTCAAATGTTTTGCAGTTAATCCTCCTGTAAGTTCTATTTAATAAAGAAGAAAATTACTGATTATTTGGCATATGACATATTGCATGTCCAGTCTAGTATAAAATGACCTCATACCAGCAGTATCATAATCTTTTATTAACACTGGCAAAAGTCAAGTGAATTAACAGTAACCATGTTAGCTGCTAGAGGTCAACTGAGTCAAGTGTAATATAACTAGCTTAGAATTTGTAAGATACTTGGGAATATTTAGTGCAGACGATCAGAGAACTTGATACGGCAACAGAAGGAGAGGTCACGGAGATATGGCCATTGGCCAAGGAATGTGGGCAGATTTAGAAGCTGGAAAAAAACAATGAAATGAATTCTCTCCCTTACCTCTCCAGAAAGAATACAGCCTTGCAAACCCACTTTAGATTTTTGACCTTCAGAACTGTAAGAAAATAATTTGTGCTGTTTTAAGCTGCTGAGTCGGTGATAATTTGTTACAGCACCAATGGAAAACTAATACACCAGCTGTTCAGTCATTACCTGAAGTGGAAGCCATCATACACTCCCTCATGCTTCTCCCTGTGTCTAGCATGTAGGGATTGCATGTTATTGATGTTCAAAATTTTTTGTTCAAATGAATTGAAGTTTTTGACGATCAACTGAAAAGTTTAATACAGATGCAAAACAGAATATAATTTATTCTTCCATGAAGTTTTTACTAAAAATAACAGGTCAAACATAATTTCATTATTTTAATAAAAAGCAGTTTTCAGATGAAATTCTAGTAAGAATAATCTACCACTATACTTTAAAAGTAGAACTCGGATTCTATTTCCACTATAAAATTTCATTGACAGAGTTATATTTAAGTATCTCAAAAAGCCTCCCAAATTGTTTCACTGTAAGAAATGTGTTTAACCAATTTAGGTATAATACAGAATAACGATTATGTGCAGACTTTTGGACAGAAAATGATGACCTTAGACATAAGCTTCAATAATTTGAGGGATGTGCCTTACAGGCTCCAAGGCATGGCATATGCATAACCGTGCTTCCTTCATCTCACTGTGTAAAACCTGTAGATCTGGTAATTTAATTTTACTATATTAGAATTTTGTTTGTCTAGATTACTTTCTTTAGAAAAATAAGTTATGAAGCTTCTTCTAGGCAGTTTCTTTATTAAAGTTGAACACATTGTCTTACTCAAAAACTTTGAACTAAAAATCATCTACCTGCATATGGATTTAATTACTGTGTAAAGGTAACATAAGATAATTAAGCCATTTGTAATTAGTAAGTCATGTCACAAAACATTTATTCTTAGACCTAAAATTTAAAAAATCAGAGGATTTCTTTAATCAATGTGGAAGCAGAAGATAAAAGGCGGACGTATACATTTGAAATTTTACCCATAGGAACTCTGATTAAAAAATCATACTTCTTGGGGCGCCTGGGTGGCTCAGTCGGTTGAGCCTCTGACTATTGACTTCAGCTCAAGGCATGATCTCAGGGTCCTGAGACTGAGCCCCAAATAGGGCTCCATGTGGATTGTTGAGTCTGCTTGAGGTTCTCTTTCCCTCTTCCTCTGCCCCCCCCATGCACATGCACACTGTCTAAATAAATAACTAAATAAATCTTTAAAAATAAATCACAGTTCAGGTGCTGGGTGGCTGAGTCAGTTAAGCATCTGTCTTTGGCTTGGTTCGTGATGCCAGGGTCCTGGGATCAAGTCCTACATTGGGTTCCCCACTCAGTGAGGAGTCTGCTTCTCCCTCTACCCTTCCCCCCTGCTTGTGATCTCTCTCTCTCTCTCTCTGTTGGATAAATAAAATCTTTAAAAAAATAAAAATAAATCATAGTTCTTTGGATAAAGAAGATGTGGTTTTCTATACAATGGAATATTACTCAGCCATCAGAAAGGATGAATACCTACCATTTACAATGATGTGGATGGAACTGGAGTGTATTATGCTAAGTTAAATAAGTCAATTAGAGAAATACAATTATCATATGGTTTCACTCATTTGTGGAATATAAGAAATAGTGCAGAGGATCATAGGGGAAGGGAAAGAAAATGGAATGGGAAGAAATCAAAGAGGGAGATAAACCATGAGAGACTCTTGACTCTGGGAAAAAATACTGAGGGTTTCTAGGGGATGGGGCAACTGGGTGATGGGCATTAGGGAGGGCACATGATGTGATGAGCACTGGGTGTTATATGTAACTGATGAATTACTGAACACAACGTCTGAAACTAATGAGGTATTATATGTTGGATAATTGAATTTTAATTTAAAAAGTTATAAAAAAATAAAACAGGGTTTCTCATGGGGAAAACAATAGCTCTTGATAGTAATAAATCACCTGTTAAATTGCCTGTCATGGGTAAAATCATATTATGAATCAAAGTAAAATCAATAGGTACAATGAAAAATAGTGTATATTAAATAAAAAAGACTTGAGATCCTTCTCCTATGTACATTATATATATATATATATATAAAATTATAACATATAAGACATTCATCAAACCCCCAGAAATCTTTTCTTATCAGCAGACTAACTGTAATTACACTGGATATTCTCCCCCTTACCTTGATGAAAGTTGCATACTGTCCAGTTCACCTGTTGCCAAAAGTTCTCAACACTATCCTCCTGCTGGTCAAAAGGGAGGTAATCATCTTCACCTTCTGTATACAATCTAAATATGTTTTTTTTAATTCACTGGGTAACTTCAATTTCTATCCGTCATCAATTTTCTGATTTCTTCTTTTCCTAATTCTCATTACGTAACTTATTAACCAAGGAAAAAAGAAGGTCAATCTTCTATTGCATAAAGCGTAGCATATGTAAATGGATATGGACTGGTCAACAGCAATAACATAGTCAGGAAAACTGTGTAGTTTCAAACCCCACTTCCTTTGGAAATGGGGCCTGCAGAGAGAATGTTATTACTCAAGAAGTGAAGTTGTAGAAAGATAGTCCCACTAGAAAATAACGAAACGTCAGATGTGATGGTTAATTTTAATTTTGTCAGCTTGGCTAAGCCATGGTACCCTGACACTTGGTCAAGCATTAGTCTAGATGTTGCTGTTAAGGAATTTTTTAGATGAGATTAACATTTAAGTCAGTCAACTTGGAGTAAAACAATTGCCCTCCATAATGTGGATAGATTACTTACCATAATGCAGATAAGCCTCAGCCAATCAACTGAAGGCCTTAGGAGAAAAAAGACAGAAGTCTTTCTAGAAAGGGGGAGTTCTTTTCCGTAGTTCCTTCAGGCTTGTGATACAACATTAACTTCTCCTTGGTTCTCCAATCAGCCTCCAAAACTGCATGCACTAATTCTTTAAAATTTCTCTCTCTTTGACTTTCTGTATCCATATATAAATGTTTTTCCTCTAGTGAACAATGACAAATATACTAGATACCCATAAAAATAGGGTGAAAAGGGAACATAATGAAAATGGATATTGTCTTCCACATCCCCTCTTCCACCTCAATTAAGAATTATGAAACCTCACAGAACTCTGGAAATAGTCTAGAAATTCATATTGAATTCACTTGCTAATTACATATGGTGATTTACTAGAAATGTCTGCTAGAATCACAAAATCTTCTACTCTTTTCTGTTATCAAAATTATAAGTTCAAAAATATGTGCATAATCTTCATAAAAAGAGGGATTATATATGACCTTCACACTTGATATGAAAAGGGCAGAATCTGCTTTGTAGGGTTATAATGTGTCTAGTTGTGCTGGAAAGGAATATGATCTGGTTTTCTCTGGGCAGCAATAGTTGATATAAGGTTTATATTTATGCTGCCCCTATTTTGTTGCATGAAGTGATATGCTCAGTAAGATATTTTTCTGTTTTCTAGAATCAGTGACTAGAGTCCACAGCTAAGAGCAAATGACATTTACTATATCATATTCTAGTTTCAGACAATCCCTAGATAAGAATGCAAGAAGTAGATGCCAAAACTACAGAATTCTGAGGCATTCAAGGTCTGAGAAAATTTTTTGAGTTCCCAGACTTTTTAAAATTTAAAGAAAAGCAGTTTTCATGGATAAAGTTTTTTAATTCTCCTTAGGCCAACGAAATTAAGTTTTTTTTTTTTAATGAAATGAACTAAGAATTTAAGAAAGTTTGTATACTTACAGAAATGTTCATATATTGCTTACTCTATTTTATAGCACTAAGACATGAGGCCTGGAAGATCACAATCAGGTTTTTTTTACTTTTCTATCTATAGAACAAAGTATGATGCCTGGCATTTTAACTATGCTACAAAACTATGCCCTTTCTTTTAGCAAAAGAGTAAATAAATGATTAAGTGACTGCCTGATCAAAAGATTAAAAAATAATCTTTATTCAGAAATACTTGTTAAGATGAAAAGAGGAGGTGAATTAGTGTAATTATCCGAGCCTTTCCTCAAACAGGAACTTCTAATAGAAGACTAGTATTGCAATTAGACAGGATAAGGTTTTTCTTTCCTTCCAGGCTACAATAAATTTAGAGTAATTTTTTTTTTTTTTTTTTTTTTTTGCAGAAAAGTGAGATGGACCTTAAGATCCTGACATCAAGTAACTCTGGTGGACATTAAAAGACCTTGTTTCTTGAGGACCAATAAGAATGTAGAGGTACTGAAATTTCAAGAAACCCTTAGAAATTTAAGAAGTTATTTCTTTTTTTATTTTTGGTGATCCACTGTCTTTTTTTCCCCCCTTAATTTGGTTCCTGGAAATTATCCAGGAAAAATTAACTGATGTAATTAAAAGACTAATTGTTTTTAGCTTCTTTCTGTGTATTATGGGAATGGCTTGAATGGAATTCTCCTTTAAAAATACATCTCTACTTTAAGGGTATTTGTTTTTCAGTATTTAGCTGAAGTTTAGCCACCCATTTGTTGTCTGACATATATGCATACCTTCAAGGACTCATTCAACAGCAAGTACTTATTGGGTAGCAATTAAAAAGGGAAGAAAGATTACAGAGAAAAAAATCAGAAATATAAACTTTAAAAAAATGTAGGCATTGCATGAGATCAACTATGTGTGAATATGTGTGTGTTTTATTAAACACAAAGCTATGAATGCCAAAATTAAAATTATGTATAGAAGTTTGAAGGTGTTTATTAAAATGTTTAAGAAAAGGAAAGTTTTTTTTAAAATATTATTTCTTTGAACTAATAAAGCTTAACAATCAGACAAATGGATTTTCTGGAGAATTTCCCAGACTCTATCATTGTAGAGCAAATCCCATCTTTAAGATAATGATATTGTTTAGTCAATAAATTCATATCTATATATGTATATGTATTAGTCAGGGTTCTCCAGAGAACCAATAGAATAGACATTGATATATAGGAATATTTGTCATGAAGGAATGGGTCACCGGGTTGTGGAGGCTGAGATCCCCACAGTCTACAAGCCGGAGGGCCAATAAAGCCAGTGGTGCAGTTCTAGTCCAACCCTGAAAGCCTGAGAGCAAAATAAGCCAATGGTAAATATCCCAGTGTGAATCTGAAGACCTGGGAACTAGGGGACCACTGCTGTAAGCCCTGGTTTGAGGGAATTCCAAAGAAGAACCCCAGGAGCACTGATGTCTGGAGACAGGAGTAGATGAATGTCTCAGCTGGAACAGAGAGCAAATTTGCCCTTCCTGCACCTTTTTGTTCTATTCAGGCCTTCAACAAATTAGATGACGCACACGATTGGTGAGGGCAATCTTCTTTACTCAGTCTATCAATTCATATCAATTCAAATTTCTTCTGGAAACACCCTCATGGACACACCCAGCTTTCTGGGCATCTCTTAGCCCCATCAAATTAACACATAAAATTAACAATCATATATATATATATATATATATATATATATATATATNAATATCAAGAGGTTTCCTGAATATTTATGAGTCATATCATAAATATGTATTTTTAAATAAAATAGATATGTATATCTTTAACAGCATACATATCCTTAACTGTGTGTGTGGGTGTATGTGTGTGTGTATTTAACAAAAATGGTTAGGACTTCTTAAAAGGCTTTAAATAATCTGGAAGATAAATATCTCAGCAAAATATCTAGCTCTAGTGACATTAATTCTATGGTGAGAATTATGGAAGGCTGATTGGTTGTCTTGCTTTACATGGATTTAATGTCATCACACTAAAATAGTTACAGAACTCTCAGCTTCACTGATACAATGAAAATACTAAAACATGCTTTCAATGTGGAAATTGATATTGAGAAGTTATACAGTGTCAAAAGCTGTGTTAATAAATTTAAGACAGTAAGATCAAAACACAATATGCCAATTTACTATTAAATTGATAATAAACTGAAAGAAAATAGGCCTTATATATCTGAGTATATTCATCTTAATACTTAATGTACTGTAAAATATCATTTATAAACTGATAATATAAATTGATAATGTTCAAAAGCTTTCTAATGCAGTGTTTTAGAAATACTTGCATCTTTAAGTTTGGAAATGTGTTTTCTAATGGATAGCAGTGAATTAAACAACAACAAGAAATTTATTAAGGCATAAAAAGGGAGAAAATATGAAATGTAGTTGAGAGAAATTATTTAAAAGGAAAGAATAGCCAGGAAAGAAAAAAGAATAACTTGTTTCTGTGTGTATAATTTTAAGTTTAGATTTGGGACTACTAGATAAACGTTTATACCTTTGAGGAGAAAAAAGAGAGGACGGAGGTAGATTTTATGGAAGAAAAGTGTTTCTTCTTGGGTTATTTAAACCAAAAATAATCGCAGAACTTAGTGAGAAGACTAAGAAACATGTGGTTAGAATATTTATCTGATCATAAACAATTATATTATTCTTGTACCATGAAATTAATCCTTTATCAGAAAGAATGAGAACAATAATGATATCTAGAAACTAAATCATAGCTATCTCAAGCTGCTCAACTTTCTCTCAAAATCTAATTACTTACTCACCAGGACTTTTGAAAATATCATATGTTTAGCAATGAAAATGATATTGTGAAACTGGAGTTAATTTTTCTTACACTTACATCCTCTGTTTACTGATAACTTTCAAAAGCGTGTATTCAAAGCTGCTTCACACATGGCGCTCTGCTCAGTACACAGAAAAGTGAGGTCGAGATATCAGTACCCACATTGTAATTTAGGTGGCTTCTTTCCTAGGGAGGAATGGGCAAGGCAAGGTTTATTCTTTTTCCCACCCTCAGTGATACTTGTTCCCCAATTCTGTACTCACCATCTAATCAGCAAGTAAGAACAAACTACAGGAACATTGAAGCTCAAAGGAAAGTACAGTACAATCAGTTAGATGGCTCAGGATAGATCTGGCCAAGGTAGATTGATCTAGCTCCAGGTTGTGAGTAGAAAGGTTATGAACTGATTATTTTAACGACCTAACCAGCCATTAACTACTTATGTCCAAATTCTTAGATAAGATGTTCATTTTGGGGAGTCCACGTTATCTCTCTGAACTTGAGCTTCTTCAAAAGAAAAAAGTTAATATCCATCTAATCTGGTTTTCTTTTCTTTTTTTTTAATAATAATTTTTTATTATGTTATGTTAGTCCCCATACAGTACATCCCTAGTTTTTGATACAATGTTCCATGATTCATTACTTGTGTATAACACCCAGGGCTCCACGCAATAGATTGCCCTCCTTAATACCCATAACTGGCCTATCCCGATGCCCCGCCCCCCTCCCCTCTGAAGCCCTCAGTTTGTTTCCCAGAGTCCATAACCCCCCATTCCTTCTTCCCTTTCTTCTCCTACCGATCTTCCTACTTCTTATGTTCCACAAATGAGTGAAACCATATGATAATTGTCTTTCTCTGCTTGACTTATTTCACTTAGCATAATCTGGTTTTCTTGAAGATTAAAGAACGTGGTACATTTTTAGCAGCTAGCACAATATCTTAACAAACATTGAGAGCTCCATAATAGAATGCTGTTTCCTGGGGTGCCTGGGTGGCTCAGTTGGTTAAGCACCTGCCTTTGGCTCGGGTCATGATCTCAGGATCCTGGGATTGAGCCCCGAGTCAGGGTTCCTTAATCAGTGGGGAGTCTGCTTCTGCCTTTCCCCTGCCCGCCCCCCAACTTGTGCTCTCTCTCTCTCTCTCTCAAATAAATAAATAAAATCTTTAGGGGAAAAAATTGCTGTTTCCTAACTTCTTTATACCAGCTAAGGAAGCCCATACTTTCTCTTTTCAACTCAAATCCAATTTCACTCTAGAAATAAACCTTTATAGCTTCTCCTATCTCTGGTTCCTAACCTTGAAATGTTGCATCTACCTTCACCACAACCATTAATAATGAAAACAAAATTTTATGGTATCCTTCTGGACCAAAATGATCTTTATCACTGATTAAGCCTAATTCCAAGGTCCATGGAGTCAGGCCACTTGAGTTTAAACTCCAACTATAATGTTTATGGCTGGGTGCTATTATGAAGTATTGTATGACACATGTAGTATAGCCCTTATACTGAGCTCTATTTCCTCATCTACAGAAGAGGCTTGATAGTATGTGTTTTATTTTTTTAATAAGATAAAATCAACTAATGAAGGAGAAGCATCTAGCATTAATCCAGCATAACTTAAATGTGCAGTAAATAGACTCTATATTTTTACAAATTAAGCAAGAGAGGATGGAGTCATGAAGCCACATCTCACATTTCATAGAGACCCATGTCTGCTTCCAAACTAAGGCATACTGCATTTAGGGTGACAGTAATGAAATACTTCAAATAATAAGTTTATATGCCTACCCCTGCATTTCTGTAGCATATGGGAGGGAATTTCAATCACTTTATTTCAACTTCTGAGTTTTTTATTTTATTTTACCATGTTTTGTACATATATTTTAATGCCAGGAACGCATTATGTGCAAATTACTTACAAAAATGAGCCTCATATTCATCATTTCTGATGCTTGCAAACACTTCTCAGTCTTGTTATGAGAAAATGATGTTAACAAATCTACAGTTCCCAGAAAAATTGAAGTTGACTACATGAAATCCTGTCAGAAATGATTTGTATTAATTGTTTCAGATTAATATTACTATTGTTTTATATTACTTGTGCTTACTCACATAAAGTTAGCTCAGTCAGATTTTTCTAATTTATTAAAGATAAAATGTTTCAATACATCATAGAAATAAATATGTATTTGATTTCTTGAAAATACAGCTACCTTCTGTCATTCAGGATAATCAGAAGTTGAGAAGAGTCAGAACTATGAATAATATTTGATTGTTAAATACTGTTTGCAAATATGAAAGTATACACCTAAAATAGCTCAAGATTTGGTGTTGTTATTTCACATGTATTTAGATAAAATTGATATCGTGTTCAAATATTCTTTGCAACTACTGAAACCTAACCTAACCTACGTTTTGTTCAGATGACTTATATCAACAAAATCACCATGTTGTTCTCAAAAAAAGCAGTGTGGTCTGTTACTAAGTCTATATGCTTGGTTTGATGGATATAATTCACATTCAGGAAGATGAGAGGTTGTTAGTGGAAAATACAAAATGATTATTTGCCATAGAGCCAAGTTTTTCTCTCTAAAACAAGGCACACTCCACCTTCAAAATTTGCTTAAGAAACCATTATGTAAAAACACTACCTGACTCCTGGTTTTCTAATTGTAACCTCAAAATTCTCCTGTGCCATATTTCCATCTACTAAATACATTGGTAAATTTTTCATCTATTCAAATGTCCCTGGTTTTATTGTAGTCTATATTTTGAAAAAGCCAATTTTGCTCCATGTCCCCAATCAATCAGGAAGCTCCTGGAAGTAATCCCTTCTCCTGAAGATGGAGGTATTGATATTAAGGAGGATGATTGGAGGCCCTCCCGGGTGCCACAGGAGGCAGGAGCGAGGAATTGGGAGCCAGAAAGCAAGCAGACTGTTCCAAAATCTATACAAAGAGAAATTTAAGTCCTCAATTTATATTTTCTTGGTGTATACTCAGATGGCTATGTCTCCTCCATCTTCGAAGAGGTCATTCCTGGCTCAAAGGTGGCAGACAGATGGTGTGGAGGTGGGAAGAAGAGAGAAAAACAGAAAATTAAGTAAAAGTCCCCTGACTCACGAGCGAGACTCCAATTCACACAGAAAGCTTCAGAATATCTGCATCTCTGGGCTGCTAATCCCCAGGCAAAGAGACAGGTTTATTCTATAATCTTTATATTACAATGAAGAAAATGAACATTAAAGAGAAAAAGCCTAAAAATTCTTCAATAAAAAATCTGACAGCAACACTTTAAACCTAGACTAGCTCACCAGCAACAAGTCCGTCATGCTCAGAGAGCTTTTCATTGCCTCATCATTAATTATGAGTTAACAAAGATTTCCCGATCCATAAGAGAAGCCACTGACACAAAATAGAGAGACTAAAATAAATAAATAAATAAATAAATAAATAAACATTACAAAGGGAATGTTGAAATACATAGGTAAAGATATATAATCTGACTCACAGAGGTTTCAGAAAGAGAACAAAACTTTTTGGTGGGGAGAAAATTATTTTTTTAAACTTTATTTTTCAAAAAAAATTAAGATTTTGCAGGGAGACTGTATGGTGATGGCAACAATTCCCGCTGTGTTAAATTTCAGAACATTGGAGATAAAATAACATATTTACGTTTTCCAGGGAAGAAAAGTGTACAAAAAGTTCAGGAATCCAAAGGACATCTGAGTCCACAATAGCAACACTGGAAAGCAGAAGGAATAGGGAACAAATGTCTTCAAACTTGTAAAATTAAAATCATTTGCAAACTAGAATTCTAATCCGGTAAACCAGAAGTCAAGTGTAAGGGTAGAATATATACAATTTTAGGGATGCAAAGTTTTAAAAGTAAATGGAACTCCCATTACCCCCTTCTCAGGAAGCTACTGAAGTGTTTCCAAAAAATACTTACAGAGTTTATAACATGTAGGATGGCTAAGTCAAAGACTCTAAGAAAAGCAAGTAAATTTTAGAGAGTCCATTATTAACCCCAGGAAAATGCAAAATATATATAAAAAAAGGGAATGTACCCATGGTATGCCACTTAGAACAGCGGTTAGTAATATTTTTAAAGTCAGAAAAATCAAAACACTGAATATGTATTTATTCAAATGTGCAATATAGCTATTTTGGGAGTATGGGCTGAGTGAAGTAGTGGTTGAAGGGTGCTGTGATAATAACCAAAATGCTGAATCGAGAGACAGCAGAGTGCTAATATTAGTTAGAAATACTAAGAAAAACACACTGCATATAGTTAAAAGATTTGAGTCATTTGCTGTGAACTAAAAAATGGTAAGTGTGGCAGAGTGTTGGCCAGGGGCTTGTTGAGTTCATGTTGTTATTATTTTTATAAGCTTTTACCATTTGTCTTTTTTATACTATGTGAATGTAATAATTAGGTACAAATAATATTTTAAGTTATGCATATCAAAATATTGACCAAATATCAAAAATAATACACAGAAGTCTAGGTTAATAACAAAAATGGGCTGTAATCACAACTCACTGAAATGTCATATTTGCTGTCCTGTTCCTTCCTATTATTAAAATACAAGTGAAATCAGAGAAAAAAGAAGAGATGCAGTGATGACATCCCTGGGAGAAAAGGGTCCATCATTTGTGAATCTTTGAAATGAAGTTTCACTAACTTGAAAACAGAAGGAGCTAAATTTTAAAATCTCTACTGGCAGACTCATGGACTACAGAAACACAGAGAGAAAGAAAATGAGTTAACAGGTAGAGGCTTGTTTGGTGCTAATCCCAATGTTACAATCAGTGTCCATGAGGTTGAATCATGCTTTTCTATACACGGCTCAGTATTTCTCTGCCAGCATTATATACTGGGATGCAGATAGACACAGGAAGAACAGGAGGAAGAAAACAGACATTATAAGGATTATGGGAGACTATGTTGTTAATACTTTCACTTCAGGGCAAAAGAAAAGTTCTAAATATCCCAGAGTACTTAAAAATATATTTACCCTCTCATAAACAGAAAATTAATGGTGAATTTTCTACCTCAGTCCGTCAGAATCACAGAATATTATCACCTGGAATTGTTTTACTAGCATATGGCACATCTTCTTGTACTCCAGCTTACTATCTAAAAAGAGGATGCTAGAAATCGCTATAGGCAAAGCATGAATCATTGAGAAAAAGGAGCAGATAAATAAAAACAATAATGATGGCCACGAATGAAGACTCTACTTATTTTGGATTAAAATACTGGCAGGAATCAACAATGAACAATGACAAACGTATAGGAGCCTGAATACATCAAAGGACTCCATAATGTATGAGGAGGATTACTCTTAAGTTGCACAGAAAATGAATCCTGAGACAAAGATACACTACAGTTTTTCCTTTACATATATCTGTTTATGTTCTCATTTATTCAGGCAACAAACCTTTATTGAGATGCTTATCATATGCTGGGCATGGTTTTTGGAGATGGAGACACAGCAGTGACCAAAACAGACAAAAGTTCATGACTTCTTGGAAAATGCTTCTGTTATAGATGGACAGTAACCAAGATACATAAGAAAGTATATGGTATGTTAGATGGTAATAAATGCTAAGGAGATAATAGAAAGAACAGAAGAATGTTAAATGTTGGAGATAAATAGTCTTGGGATTTTAAAGAAGGTGTCAGGAAAGACTCCACTGGGTGAGTGACTTTTGAGAAACTACCAGTCTTGCAGGTGTCTTGGGGTCAAATTTTCCAGGTGGAGAAAACACTAGGTGCAAAGTTTTGAGAAAGAATGTGTTGCCTGGCCTGTCTGAGGAACAGCACGGAGACCAGGGTGGCAGGGCCACGTGAAAAGGGAGACCAAAGAGCTGTCATGGAGGCTAATCACACAAGGCCTTGTGAGACATAGGTACTTGAACTCTATTTTCAGTGTCATGAGGATCTTTGGGGAAGCGGGAGCTCAGATTTTTATGTTGACAGGGCTATTGCAGCAAGTGTGCAGAGACTTATTTCTCTGAGGCAAGAGAAGAAATAAGGAACAGAGTGTGGATCCTATTACAATATCTCAGTTGATATTACCTTGAGCCAAAGTCAGGGCAGAGAGGTGGTAAATGGTCCATTTCTCAATATATTTTTAGGATTGAACTGAAAAAAAAAATTGTTGATGGATAGAATGTAAGGTAATGGGAAAAATAGGTAATTAAAGGGTATGGCCTTGGTGATTGGAAGAATGGAGTTGCCATTAACCGAGGCACACAGGATTTCAGCAGGAGCTGCTCTGGGGGAATATCAGTACCTAAAATTTAGACATTTTTATACCAAGGTGCCTATTAGATAGAAACCTACATGGAGATGTCAATAGCTACTTAAAGATACCAATTTGGAGTTCAGGGGAGAGCCTGAGTCTGGCTATAGAGAAAATGAAAATACTAAACTATGTGAGTTCTGTGAAACCAGATAACAAATTATACAGACAAATTCCTGGCTAATACACACACTAAAATAATGAAAGTTGCAAAAAAAAAAAGAATTGATAAAAGGATGCAGAAAATCCAATTTTGGAGGGTGCCTGAGTGGCTAAGTCAGTTAAGCTACTGTCTTTGGCTCAGGTCATGATCCCAGAATCCTGGGATGAAGTCCCGTGTCCATGTCCTTGCTCAGTCAGGAGTTTGCTTCTCCCTCTCCCTGTGCCCTGCTTGTACTCTCTCTCTCTCTCAAATAAATAAATAAAATCTTTTTAAAAAAATCTGATTTTTAAAAATGGGCAAAATTTTTGAATGTACACTTCACAAAAAAAAAACTATATTCAAAAGACCAAACACAAAAATGTACATAATATCATTAGTTATCAAAGAAAATAAAACTGCAATGTTATAGCAATCACCACCCATGAAAATAGCTAAAATTAAAAACTGACAATACCAAGCATAAGGAGAATGGAAAACAACTGAAACAATCATACACTGATGATGATTGGAGTGAAAAATGTTACAGCACACACAACCATTCTAGAAAACTGCGTGGCTTTATGCAATAGATTAAATATTTAATGCCCAAGTAATTTCGTTCTTGAGGATACACCCAACTGAATTGAGGACATTTGACAATAGACATACACAAGAATGATTACAGTGGCATTGTTTGTAATAGTCTTGAAGAACCCTAATGTCCACTTACAGTAAAATACATAGATAATTTATGGGGTATTCATACAATGGAATATCATATAGCAGCAGAACTCTTCAAAGTATTGTCACATATAATAAATAATACTGATAAAGGTCACAAACATAATTCTGAATGAAATAATCCTGATACCAAAGAATATATATGACTCCATTCACATAGAGTCCAAAACCAAGAAAAGAAAAATTGATATATGGCATTAGAACTCAGTAGAGCATTTACCTTTAATGAAAAGGAAGAGGAGCAATTAGAAGCTATCAACTTTCAAACTTGATAAAGGGGGCTGATAATGTTCAATTTTTTTAAAGCCACAGGCATTGACACATGAGTGTGTTTATGCTGTGATGATTCATCGAACTTTACCCTTATGGGTGTACTTTTTTCCTCCATGTATACTATACTTGTATAAAAATGTCTGTGTCCTAACATATAGGGGACACTTGAGAAGAAACAAAGTAGATATAAAAATGTGACTTGAGATTGGACATTCTGAAAAAGTCTCAAACAGCTGACTAACTCCATCCAAGGAGAGAATCTGAGAACTAGAGAACAGGTAAGAAGATGAACATTACAGTTGGTCAAGCAGATGGAAAAAGTAAAGGTTTAGTTAAAAAAAAAGATTGAAGGGATGAATGAAGGACACATGCTATGATAAAAGAAGATCTAGCTTATCTTAGTAGGATTACAGAGGGAGAAAATAGAGAGTGGAGGGAAAAAAGTTAAAAGAGGTAATAGCTGAGAGTATTTGAGAATGGATGGAAAGACAGTCCTCAGATTCAGTCAGCAGAATAAATCTCCAAGTATGATAAACAAACAAAAAGTCCTTGTCATTAGATATCACAGTCAAAGCACAGAACACCAGAAACAGAGAAAGTCTTAAAAGCATCCAGAGAGAAGAGGCAAATTATCCACAGAATGGGACATTAGATTGACAGCAACAACAAAAGCCAGAAGAGAGTTGAGTATTTCTTCAAAAAAAGGACAGAAAAGAGCCATCTGATGAGAATTCTATATCAAATGAAAACTGTCATTCAAGAATGAGTAAAGAAAAAATACAGCTGAACAATGAAGGGGACAGGCTTACAGCACCCATGATCTGTCTTAGCACCTGTATTGTTAGAACAGATATTATGTGTCTGCTTAAATGAAGAGTCATAAACTACACAATGATGGATTCTGACTTGAATTTACCAAGCCTTTACTATCTACCAATGTACAGGAAATGAAGGAGAGTGAGGAATAAACCAAATAATACTGGAGTCAGAAAAACCAGAACTAGCTATAGTTATCTTCAGCAAGTCAGTAGCATGAAAAATCTGTCTTAAATTAATACACTTAAAGTACACAATAACTAGATGAACTGAATGACCCCGAGTCTGCCCTTATTTGGGCAAACCAGCCATAAAGGCTATACTTCAGATGACTTAGACTATTTTTGAATATGATATGATTATTAGAGGATATCATAGAATATTTTTTTATTTTCTTTAATTGTAAAAGTATTATTTGGTTATGTAGAAAAATATATTCATTTTAGAAGATGTACTCAGAAGTGAAAAATAATGGCTTTTTAAAATTTGAAATAAAGCATTTGTTTTCAATCAAATAATAAGAGAAATTATGATCAAGAAATTTTTCACAGTCATGTCTTAATGATGTACTTTAGTAAAATAGGAGAATTCCATCTCTCTTGTCTTGGTTTGGGTGAGAAAGAGTTCTATAAGCGTATCTACATACCCCAGCTGCATACACTTTCTACCTCATGGGGGTTCAGTGATTAATCTGGATAATGAGATAATGATTTCTATTTCTTGACTGGAGAAGGCATTTCACGTGTGGTGGGAGTGCAAACATCAGGGATTTGATTGATGTTCCTTCTCTTTATATCTAGGTCAATGGGAATAAAAAATCCAGCAACATAAATAAAATCTTAAAAAAAAAATCCAGCAACAATGTCTGTTCTGCAGACCCAATCATTAGATGGGCTAGTCACAGGTGTGTACTTATGGTAGGATATCAGGAAGCCCTTTTTTGTGTCTGGCACTAAGCTATGTTACCCAACTAAGTGTATCAAGTAATCAAGTTGATAATTTGTTTCTCCATATATGGACACTTATTGCATTTCTAAGTTATTTTATTTTTCAATTGGAGAAGAGTGGTAATTTTTTCCCCTGATACCACAAAACCACAAAAATGAGATTCACTTAGCAGAGAAACTTGAGAAATAAAGAATAAAATTTGGGGAACCAAATAACTTGCAGTGATATTCAACTTTGTACACAGCTGAATTGAGTTGCTGTTTTTACAGAGACAAGTGTCCATTTCTAGAGAGTTTGGGTGTGAAGTCCATGCCTTAAGCAAATATGTGGTACTAAGGAAAATCTGGTGCCTAGGGAAGGTGCAGGATGTCTGAGTCAGAGATATGGACATACAGGCACTCTGTATCCCGAAGGAAAGGCATGAGCAATATACGGAATTAGTGGCTAAAGTAATACACACCATGATGTATTACAGGGCAGCAACTCAAGACAATGACAGATTGAACCCATGTCCAGGGTAGATGACAGTCTAATGGAAGAGATTGCCTTAGTAAGATTGTCCATCGAAGCAGGTAAAGGTGGGCATAATTTAATTGTACCATGGATGTTTTTGGTAGACCTGGTACTTCTTGATGTTGTACTTCGAACTATGGAAGATTCTTCCAAACGAAATGTGGATGAGTACGCTAGAAAATCGAGTATGTGGTCTAGAAGACAAGGAAAATGGAAAGAAGGCGCTTAGATACAGCAAAATTACTGGTCCTCTCAGTGGAAAAGAGAAGGGCCAATTTAATAACTGCGTTCACTTCTTAGAAATGCAACTGAGACCCTTTTTTTTTTTAAAGATTTTATTTATTTATTTGACAGAGATAGAGACAGCCAGCGAGAGAGGGAACACAAGCAGGGGGAGTGGCAGAGGAAGAAGCAGGCTCATAGTGGAAGAGCCTGACATGGGGCTCGATCCCAGAACGCCAGGATCACGCCCTGAGCTGAAGGCAGACGCTTAACCGCTGTGCCACCCAGGCGCCCCAAAACCCTTCTGAAACAGCAGAGGTAAATAACGTGCCAGAGGCACCGCTCATTTCGGCAGGAAAAATGCATGCAATGCCCTGCGGCCCAGGGCTGCACGGAGCACTTTGGAAAAGGGGTCAGTGCTTACCAGGCACTTCAGGCCTCAACCTTTGGAAGCATCATGGCAGCTTTGCACAGCATGACTACTTAGCTGAAGCAAAAAGGGAATGAGGGAGAAAATTGGGAGGAAATTTCTCAGGTATAGGAAATTCTATAACAAGGTCAGTAGAGTTTCTGTCATAGGTCTCAAAACGCTTGCTTACAAGAGAGTGAAAGCTATGTCACTAGTCAACAGCGCACCCCTAGACAACCTGCGGCTACAAGAAATATGGGGCAAAGAAAGGAAGCAGCGATTAAGAGGTTTTGAATACTGGAAGGGAAACAAAGAATCCTCATATCAGAGGAGGGCTGATATCACTGTGAGTTTCTTAAAAGCACAGTGAAGCTTTTTATGCTCCATTTCTGAAACACCATTCTCTGTGAGAGAAGAAAATGTGGATGTGTGCCTTTGCTCCTCACATTTGGTAAATGTGTGTTGCAAGAAGTAAACGTTGGTGAGTGATTTCTCGAGGTTTATTTCCATTTTGTCAGTTGTAGGATCTATACAAGCAAAATTAACTGACTGGCATCTTAATTATCTGGAACTTCAACATGCACTTGAGGCCCTTCTAAAACCTCGGTGTTTAATTCCTTGTACTCCTCTCCTCCACCCTATTTCAGCCTGTCACTCTCAGTCATCATCACACAGAGCATCTTGTCACCAGTAACTGCAGCTCTTCTTTGTTCCCTATTGTGCTAAATCCCCTTTGTGAGGGCCACTCTCTCCCTACATTGCCCAGCTGCTTTCCAGTGGTAGGTGATCATAATTTCTCTGTTGCCTAAAGCTTCAACTCTTTTATCATTCTTTTGCTTAATTGTACTTCTTTGTCAAAAATAGAACAAAAAAACCCCATAAATCTGGTAAAATCTGAATGCCCCTTATGTAAATGTAATGTAAAGTGGATGATATTTATAATTACATCAGGGAAAACAGTAAAAATTAAGTCCATCCCTGGAAAATCAGGTTGTAAGATCACTCTAAGTATAAAACAAAACAAAACAAAAAAACCAATATACAGAAAACTTAGAGGGTCATAGTCTTGTGAAAGTACAAATAAAACAAAAAATAAAGATAAAGATAGATAAACTTAAGATGTCACTTCATCAAAATAACCAATAAGATGGTTAAAATGAAATTTGTAGAGTGGAAGAATGTTATTGCAACATTTTGAACCAATAGCTTCTTTTTACTATCCAAAATATGTGAAGAACTCCTTCAGACTAATTGGAAAAAACAGACATTCCAAATTCAAATAGGAATCAACTTGAAGGTAATTCACAAAAGAAATGAATGTACTATGGAAAATAAACATATGAATTTTGTTTAACCTCATTAGAAGAACCAGGGACATTCTAATTCAGCCTACAATGAAATGCCTCTCCCACGCACAAGAAGAGCTAACAAAAAAAAAATCAGACAATGTCAGTTATCGGTAAAGCTGTGGAACATGAGAACTCTCACACATTTAATAGAGAAAGCATAAACTGTTATAACCACTTTATAAAATGGTTTGTTATTACCTACTAAATTATGATATTTTCAAATTGGCAAGTGTCATATATCCTATGTTCTAACAATTTTGCTACAAATACATACCAAAGAGAAATGATCACACATGTATGGCAAGAGACCAAAATGTTTTAGGTATGTTATTTATAATAACTCCAAGACAGCCTAACCAATCATTAACAGTATAACAAACAAGGAAATTATACTATATTTGAAGATCTATAAAATGCAACTATAGTCAAGAATATGAATTAATCTAGTATAATATTAAACAGAAAAAGTCGGAAAAGGAGAACATATGTCTAGGATTCCATTGGCTAATGGGAGAAGTATATCATAGCGTTTGTTACATGATAAAAAAATAAATCAAGGAAGTGATTCCAGAAACTTCTAGATTATAGAAAGAGAGGGAAGAGACCTATAGAAAAAAGGGAAGAGTTGGTGATTGCAAACGGCTTTCTAGCAGGTGTAGGATACTAACAATATTCTATGTTTTGATGTGGATGGTGATGTGGCTGGGTTCCCCTCATAACTTTTTGTAATTCCTTTAATTATATCTATGGTTAATGCACTTTTACAGACCTATGTCATGTGGCAAAATTTAAAAATTTTTTAAAAGTTCATATTACTTTATAGAGGTACATCTTATGTACTAATCAATTTCCATTGTAACATCTAAATGAAATTCTTTAAGGAAAGTACAAAGTATTAACGAGGCTACTTATCTCTAACAAAAGGAAGTCAAATTTACAATGTAGAGCACAACATCTTTTAAGATTTGTTGGTGGTAATTCAGTTTTCTCTCACATCAAAGAAGGAGGGTCGCTGTAGTCTCACTTGTTTATTTTTTCTGTTGTGTCCTATGTTTTCGGTGACATATCCAAAAAATTATTGCCAAGACCAATGTTAAGGAGATTTGCCCTATGTTCTCTTCTAGGAGTCTTGGTTTTAGGTCTTACATTTAAGTATTTAATTAAGTTAATTGTTGTATATGGTATAAAAGTCTGAAAAATTAAAAGGAGGTTTGCTGTTACAGAATTTTAGAAAGAAGGGACCTCTGGGTGGCTCAGTTGGTTAAGTGTCTGACTCTTGATTTCTGCTCAGGTCATGACCTCAGTGTTGTGAAATCAAGCCCCATGCCCGGCTCCATGCTGGGGGTGGAGTCTGCTTAAGATCCTCTCTCTCCTTCTCCTTCTTTCCCTGCCCCCACCCCCGCTTCTCTTAAAAAAAAAAAAAGACAAAGAATTGCAGAAGGAAGACATGGCGATAGGTGAGAAACATAGGTAAATCTACTACTAGATGGTCTACCCTCTCCCGTTCTTGCTCTTCTAATCCTAAAATCTTCAACTAAAAATCTTAAAAAATTTCATCAAAATATAAAGCAGGTCCCTCCTATGTAGTCTTTGACAAGCAATAACAGCATCTAATTGGGGATTATTGGATGGCGAAAAGCATCAACCTGAAAATGATAAGGAAAATATAAGATCAATTCTCCAGTTCCAACTAGAAGGGAGAGAAAGCGAGTAGGAAGGCAGCTAACACAGAGCTAACAGGCATTTACAGTTTCTCAAGAATCGTGTTCACAATGTTATAGGAATCTATAGATAATAGGATTTTTTATTTGTACTGTTTCAAATATTTGCTCTTATTTCAGTCATAAATTATAACATTATAGCTCCAGTAATTACTCTGTCATGGTTTTTTGACTCAGAAGCAGTAGTAAATATGACTTTAAAATAAAGATATTTTCATGTTTAAAAAAAAGGAAAAGACTGGGCCTCGGTATTTATTTGTGTCATAAAGTAATAAGCATTAAGCCTCAGTACAATAAGTACTCAAGATGAAAATAGTATAGGTTGTAAACACTTCTGAGAAGTTTTCTGTTATGTCTTCTTTTAATTGGAAACGCTGATATCCACAATGCCAAATTACATTCAAAGCTCTTTGGTAGTTCTGCCTATTATACATTGTCCTAATTTTTAAATGCCAAAAATGCATACACAAAAGGATTTAAGCTTATGTAATGGAAATAAAATCAAGATCAGGAACCGGAGTGGTATGCCACTTAGCACGAATATTTAATATGGGACCTCTTGAGGATGGTTTCACTTGAACCTGTTGAATCTTGAATATCCTTTTGAGCCTAGAATTAGCAGGGAGGAGGAATCGGGTTAAGATGGCGGAGGAGTAGGGGACCCCTTTTTCAGCTGGTCCCCTGAGTTAAGCTGGATAGGTACCAGACCAGCAGGAATCCACGGAATCAGCCTGAGACGCAGGAAGATACATCTGGATCTCTACAAATGAACATCTCCAGCGCTGAGTATCGAGGTACGAAGCGGGGAGCCGTGAAACCGCGCACAGATATCGGAAGCTAAACAGAAGGGGGAGGGAGCCGCCGTGTCAGGGCGCCGGGAAGCGGTAGCCACCTGCAAGGGGGAGCGGACAGACCGCGGACCCGCACGCTTGAGACAGCAGGCTGAGAAGGGAGCTCCGGGAGCGCACGCGGGACGGCTGGCGGTTGGCGGGCCACCTGCACGGGGGAGCAGGCGGACTCGCGGACGGCACCCGCGAGACAACAGACTTAGAACGCGAGCTCCAGGAGCGCGCGCGCAGGGCGGCTGGCGGGCCACCTGCACCGGGGAGCGGGCGGACCGCGGACCCGCACTCTGGAAACGGCAGACTGAGTCCGTGAGCCGGGAGCATGCACCACCAAGCATCTCACGGAGTTCCGGAGCTCCGGTGTGCTCACTGGATCGAGGCTGAGACTGGGAGCTCCGGGAGCGTCCGCGGGGCGGCTGGCGGCTGGAGGGCCACCTGCACGGGGGAGCAGGCGGACTCGCGGTCAGCACCCGTGAGACACCAGACTGAGACGGGGAGCTCCGGGAGCCCGCGCGGGGCGGCTGGCGGCGGGCGGGGTTGGAAACACAAAGGACAGAGACGTGCCGGCCCTGGAAGTGAGGGCTGGGACGCCGGGTGTGGGGCGCACAGCCCGGGATGCTGCAGGGTTGAGCAGCACCAACAGAAACAGAGTTAAAGTGGCCAGAACATCAGTGGAGAACGATCCGCGATCCCTCTGTTCTGAGACAGAGGCTGAATTTCAGCCGCTGCTGCTCTCTCAGAAGAGGCATAGCAAACCGCCAGGGAAAGCCGCCAGAGAACAAAAGCCCGGAAATACCGGCTCACAGGGTGCCCATCCCCATCCCCCCTCGCAAGGGACACAGAGACTCTACCCAAACAGGGTTTTCTGAGTACCTGCAGGCAGGCCCCTCCCCCAGAAGGCAGGCTGAAAAATCAAGAAGCCCACAACCCGGAGCGCCTGAGTGGCGCAGTCACCAAGCACCTGTCTTCGGATTAGGGTGTGATCACAACGCTCCGTAAGGAGTCCTTCATCGGGCTTCTCCACCGGGAACCTGCTTCTTCCTCTCCCACTCCTCTGCTTGGGTTCCCTTTCTTGCTGACTGTCTCTCTCTCTCTCAAATAAATAAATAAACTCTTTAAGGAAGAAGCCCACATCCCTAAGATCTCTATAAAACAAGGGCGCACGGCCTGGGTCCCAGTCAACACTTGGGCTCTGGACAACCCTGCAATCTCTCTTCATCAGAATGACGAGAAGGAGAAGTCCCCCCCAGCAAAGAAAAGATAATGAGTCTGTGGCCTCTGCCACAGAATTGGCCTCGGCCACAGAATTAATACATATGGATGTATCCCAATTATCAGAAATGGAATTCAGAGCAACAATGGTCAAGATGATGAGTAAACTTGAAAAAAGCATCAGAGAAAGCGTTGCTGAGAATATAGAATCCCTAAGGGCAGAAATGAGAGCGAATCTGACAGAAATTAAAAATTCTATGGGCCAAATACAGTCAAAACTAGAGGCTCTGACGGCCAGGGTCACCGAGGCAGAGGAACGCGTTAGCGAATTGGAGGATGGGTTAGTAGAAGAAAAAACGAAAATAGAAGCTGGTCTTAAAAAAATCCACGCCCACGAATGTAGATTACGGGAGATTACTGACTCTATGAAACGATCCAATGTCAGAATCATCGGCATCCCTGAAGGGGTGGAGAAAAACAGAGGTCTAGAAGAGATATTTGAACAAATTGTAGCTGAAAACTTCCCTAATCTAGCAAGGGAAACAAGCATTCGTGTCCAAGAGGCAGAGAGGACCCCATCCAAGCTCAACCAGGACAAACCTACGCCACGGCATGTCATAGTGCAATTCGCAAATATTAGATCCAAGGATACAGTATTGAAAGCGGCCAGGGCAAAGAAATTTCTCACGTACCAAGGCAAAGGTATCAGGATTACGTCAGACCTGTCTACAGAGACCTGGAATGAGAGAAAGGCTTGGGGGGGCATTTTTAAAGCTCTTTCAGAGAAAAACATGCAGCCAAGGATCCTTTATCCAGCAAAGCTGTCATTCAGAATTGATGGAGAAATAAAGACGTTCCAAAATCGCCAATCATTAACCAATTTCGTAACCACGAAACCAGCCCTACAGGAGATATTAAGGGGGGCTCTATAAAGGTAAAAAGGCCCCAAGAGTGATACAGAGCAGCAAGTCACAACCGATACAAAGACTTTAAAGAGAAATGGCATCATTAAAATCATATCTGTCAATAATCTCTATCAATCTAAATGGCTTAAACTCTCCCATAAAACGCCACAGGGTTGCAGATTGGATAAAAAGACATGACCCATCCATTTGCTGTCTACAAGAGACTCATTTTGAACCCAAAGATGCATTCAGACTTAGAGTAAGGGGATGGAGTACCATCTTCCACGCAAATGGACCTCAAAAGAAAGCTGGAGTAGCAATTCTCATATCAGATAGACTGGATTTTAAACTAGAGGCCATAGAGAGAGATACAGAAGGGCACTATATTATTCTTAAAGGAAGTATTCAACAAGTGGATATGACAATTATTAATATATATGCCCCCAACAGGGGAGCAGCAAGATACACAAGCCAACTCTTAACCAAAATAAAGAGACATATAGATAAGAACACAGTAATAGTAGGGGACCTCAACACCCCACTATCAGAAATAGACAGAACACCCTGGCAAAAACTAAGCAAAGAATCAAAGGCTTTGAATGCCATACTCGACGAGTTGGACCTCATAGATATATATAGAACACTACACCCCAGAACCAAAGAATACTCATTCTATTCAAATGCCCATGGAACATTCTCAAGAATAGATCATGCTCTGGGACACAAAACAGGTCTCAGCCAATACCAAAAGATTGAAATTATCCCCTGCATATTCTCAGACCACAACGCTCTGAAATTGGAACTCAACCACAAGGAAAAACCTGGAAGAAACTCAAACACTTGGAGGCTAAGAACCATCCTGCTCAAGAATGACTCGATAAACCAGGAAATCAAAAAACAAATTAAACAATTTATGGAGACCAACGAGAATGAATACACAACGGTCCAAAACCTATGGGATACTGCAAAGGCAGTCCTAAGGGGGAAATACATAGCCATCCAAGCCTCACTCAAAAGAATAGAAAAATCTAAAATGCAGTTTCTATATTCTCACCTCAAGAAACTGGAACAGCAACAGAGGGACAGGCCTAACCCACTGACAAGGAAGGAGTTGACCAAGATTAGAGCAGAAATCAATGAATTAGAGACCAGAACCACAGTAGAGCAGATCAACAGGACTAGAAGCTGGTTCTTTGAGAGAATCCATAAAATTGATAGACCACTGGCAAAACTTGTCCAAAAACAAAGAGAAAGGACTGAGATTATTAAAATTATGACTGAAAAGGGAGAGGTCACGACCAGCACCATTGAAATTGCAAGGATTATTAGAAACTTTTATCAACAGCTATATGCCAAAAAACTAAACAATCTGGAAGAGATGGAGGCCTTCCTGGAAACCTATAAACTACCAAGACTGAAACAGGAAGAAATAGATTTCTTAAATAGGCCAATTAACTATGAAGAAATTGAGTCAGTGATAAACAACCTTCCAAATAATAAAACTCCAGGCCCAGACGGTTTTCCTGGGGAATTCTACCAAACATTCAAAGAAGAAATAATACCTATTCTCCTAAAGCTATTTCAAAAAATAGAAACAGAAGGAAAGCTACCAAACTCATTCTATGAGGCTAATATTACCTTGATCCCCAAACCAGGCAAAGACCCCCTCAAAAAGGAGAATTACAGACCGATTTCTCTAATGAATATGGATGCCAAAATCCTCAACAAGATCCTTGCTAATAGAATCCAACAGTACATTAAAAGGATTATCCATCATGACCAAGTGGGATTCATACCTGGGATGCAAGCATGGTTCAACACTCGCAAATCAATCAATGTGATACATCATATCAACAAGAAAAGACTCAAGAACCATATGATCCTCTCAATTGATGCAGAAAAAGCATTTGACAAAATACAGCATCCTTTCCTGATTAAAACCCTTCAGAGTGTAGGAATAGAGGGTACATTTCTCAATCTCATAAAAGCCATCTATGAAAAGCCTACTGCAAGCATTATTCTCAATGGGGAAAAGCTGGAAGCCTTTCCCTTAAGATCAGGAACACGACAAGGATGCCCACTCTCGCCACTATTATTCAACATAGTACTAGAAGTCCTTGCAACAGCAATCAGAAGACAAAAAGGGATCAAAGGTATCCAAATCGGCAAAGAAGAAGTCAAACTGTCTCTCTTTGCAGATGACATGATACTCTATATGGAAAACCCAAAGGAATCCACTCCCAAACTATTAGAAGTTATAGAACAATTCAGTAAGGTGGCAGGATACAAAATCAATGCCCAGAAATCAGTTGCATTTCTATACACGAATAACGAGACTGAAGAAAGAGAAATTAGGGAATCCATCCCATTTACAATAACACCAAAAACCATGCGTTACCTTGGAATTAACTTAACCAGAGACGTAAAGGACCTATATGCTAGAAACTATAGATCACTTTTGAAAGATATTGAGGAAGACATAAAAAGATGGAAAAATATTCCATGCTCATGGATTGGAAGAATTAACATAGTTAAAATGTCCATACTACCCAGAGCAATCTACACTTTCAATGCTATCCCGATCAAAATACCGAGGACATTTTTCAAAGAACTGGAACAAATAGTCCTTAAATTTGTATGGAACCAGAAAAGGCCCCGAATCTCCAAGGAACTGTTGAAAAGGAAAAACAAAGCTGGGGGCATCACAATGCCGGATTTCGAGCTGTACTACAAAGCTGTGATCACAAAGACAGCATGGTACTGGCACAAAAACAGACACATCGACCAATGGAACAGAATAGAGAACCCAGAAATGGACCCTCGGCTCTTTGGGCAACTAATCTTTGATAAAGCAGGAAAAAACATCCGGTGGAAAAAAGACAGTCTCTTCAATAAATGGTGCTGGGAAAATTGGACAGCTACATGCAAAAGAATGAAACTTGACCACTCTCTCACACCATACACAAAAATAAACTCCAAATGGATGAAAGACCTCAATGTGAGACAGGAATCCATCAAAATTCTAGAGGAGAACATAGGCAACAACTTCTATGACATCGGCCAGAGCAACCTTTTTCACGACACATCTCCAAAGGCAAGAGAAATAAAAGATAAAATGAACTTATGGGACTTTATCAGGATAAAGAGCTTCTGCACAGCCAAGGAAACAGTCAAAAAAACTAAGAGACAGCCCACGGAATGGGAGAATATATTTGCAAAGGACACCACAGATAAAGGACTGGTATCCAAGATCTACAAAGAACTTCTCAAACTCAATACACGAGAAACAAATAAACAAATCATAAAATGGGCAGAAGATATGAACAGACACTTTTCCAATGAAGACATACAAATGGCTAACAGACACATGAAAAAATGTTCAAAATCATTAGCCATCAGGGAAATTCAAATCAAAACCACACTGAGATACCACCTTACGCCAGTTAGAATGGCAAAGATAGACAAGGCAAGAAACAACAATTGTTGGAGAGGATGTGGAGAAAGGGGATCCCTCCTACATTGTTGGTGGGAATGCAAGTTGGTACAGCCACTCTGGAAAACAGTGTGGAGGTCCCTTAAAAAGTTAAAAATTGAACTACCCTATGACCCAGCCATTGCACTACTGGGTGTTTACCCCAAAGATACAGACGTAGTAAAGAGAAGGGCCATATGCACCCCAATGTTCATAGCTGCATTGTCCACAATAGCCAAATCATGGAAGGAGCCGAGATGCCCTTCAACAGATGACTGGATTAAGAAGCTGTGGTCCATATATACAATGGAATATTACTCAGCTATCAGAAAGAACGAATTCTCAACATTTGCTGCAACATGGACGGCACTGGAGGAGATAATGCTAAGTGAAATAAGTCAAGCAGAGAAAGACAATTATCATATGATTTCTCTCATCTATGGAACATAAGAACTAGGATGATCGGTAGGGGAAGAAAGGGATAAAGAAAAGGGGGGTAATCAGAAGGGGGAATGAAACATGAGAGACTATGGACTATGAGAAACAAACTGAAGACTTCAGAGGGGAGGGGGTGGGGGAAGGGGATAGACTGGTGATGGGTAGTAAGGAGGGCATGTATTGCATGGGGCACTGGGTGTTATACGCAACTAATGAAGCATCAAACTTTAAAAAAAAAAAAAAAGAATTAGCAGGGAGGGAGGAAGTAAATTTGCTCCGGTGACTTAAAGATATAGTTTTATTTATTTCTGTTTTTTTTGCTGCTGTTGTTGATTATTTAAGCCCAAGTATGATACTGCTGATATGGAATAAGAAGTCATCTATATGCAGCAGAGTTATGGAACTTTTTTTTTTCCTGTAATTCTAAGCTTTTGCTACAACCCCTTCTTTCTGAAAAGCCTCTCTAATTGGGAAGGGGAGTTCTAGACATCATGTCCACTCACTTTAACTGGACAGTCCCCAGAGTCTGCCAATGTTGATGACAATTAGTGCCAGTCTTCTCACTAGTGAGAGGTGTGGGATTCCTGCTAAGGAATCAGAGAACAGTTTGTGCAGTAGGAAATGCCAGACTCCAGACAGCATCTTGCCTGGTGATTTCCACATAGTTGCATTTGTTCTACTGACAATATATGTAAGTTGTTTTAAAACAAAGGATGAACTCAAATTCACATTACAAAAATAAACAATATATATCCAAACACCTGAGGGTTCATTCAAAGTGAAATATAAACAAACAATAAAGCAGCAGTTAAACATAGCTCCTTCACTCAAATCACTTCTCTTAGTTATTGTTTAACTACCTCAGTTTGAATTTTTCTTTTCTTTCTTTTTTTTTTTTTTTTAGATTTTATTTATTTATTTGACAGAGAGAGACAGCCAGCGAGAGAGGGGAACACAAGCAGGGGGAGTGGGAGAGGAAGAAGCAGGCTTCCAGCGGAGGAGCCTGATGTGGGGCTTGATCCCAGAAAGCCGGAATCACGCCCTGAGCCGAAGGCAGACGCTTTAACGACTGTGCCACCCAGGCGCCCCCGAATTTTTATTTTCTAACAGGAGTTTGACTGGGCCGGCCTCTAACAAAACAATCTTTTTTGATAAACTCAAGGTGACCCTTCTTCAATTCTAAATCTTCATCTAGCTCTTATGTGGAATAGTCTTGAGGTTCCTTTCAGAGTTCAAACTATTTTAACTCAATCAACTTATAATTAGATTTTTTTTTCACTAGGAAAAATAATCTGCATTTTTTTTCTTGTTTTGATCATGAAGATTTGCTCCTAAGAATTAGGATCATCAGAAGCTCTTTAACAAAAGCTTACACTATCCATTTACACTTGTAAAAGCAGAAAACAAGAAAAAAAAAACGAAATATATTTGTAAAGTCTATTTATAACTGAGTTAGCTTCCAAAACACTTAATCTCTAAAACTATTATTAAAGAAATATCTAGATAGTATAGCTCTTCATAACACTAAGTACCACTTTAAGTCTTAGAAAATATTATAGGATTTAGTCAACAAGGTGGAAATGAGAATAAAACATCATATTATGGCTCAAATATCTTCCCCACCAATGCTGCATCTGTATTTTATGACCTGATTGGTAAGATTAACACAGGTAGACAGTTTACAATAAAAGAAGACACTCAGCCTCTAGATTTGTTAGTTGAAAAAAGAACATATTCAATTATTTAGCAGAGAAATATTTGAAATATGACCTTAAGTAAGAAATTTGAAAATTTGAAAAATAATTGCAAATTCACATGACTCTTAGAAAACTGAGCATAGTAGGCTTAGAAAAATGGACGCATATTCTTCAAAAGCTAAGTGCTATATACATATAAGGCCTCAATGTTTGTCCTTCAGATGTGCTGAATTTGCATTCCTCTTCATACTCATCATGTTACCTCATCACTATCTCACTAAGCCTGATCCTCACCTCAGAGTTTGATGTTTTACAAATTAAATGGAAATAAAATAAGTAAAGCAGTTAAAATTGTCTGCTTTCAACTATGGCAAAATGTCTTCTTATCAAAATGGATATATCAGGATGTTCTCATGAAAGAACTGTATCAAAGTAACCACTCCAAATCTTAGAACATGTCCCCAACTATCCGCTCGTGAAACTCTATAATTTTCATTAGTTGTATGTTTTCCTTCTGTTAGCCACTCACCTTTGTATTTTGAACCCACAGGTTAGTGTCTAGCTGAAAGAGTAACTTATAAGAGATTAAAATGTAATAAATGACTGACAAACCATCATTTTTAAGTCAGACATCTTTGGATAGAAACACATTTCTGGCTTAAATGTCCTTTCTTTTTCACATCCCATTACCAATTTATACAACTAGGAAACAAACAAGGACAAATAACCTGAACTAAAAATCTATATTAAAAGATGCTTCCCTTTACAGCTTACAATTCTAGGACAAAGCGTTATTAACAACAACTCTTCATGGTGATGTCTACCTGGTGGTTTGCCCAGAACTGATTTAAATAGCCTTTCTGGGGGAATAATAATATTGTAGTTATAATAAGACATCATAGTTACACCTTTAAAAATCCTACATGTAATAATAATTTTCAAGATTTTATTGTATTTATTTTTTTTAAGATTTTATTTATTTATTTTAGACAGAGAGTGTACATGTGTGAGGGCTGGGGGAGGGGCAAAGAGAGAGGGAGAGAGAGAATCTCAAGTGGTTCCATGCTGAGTGTGACACGGCTCGATCTCAAGATCCTGAGATCATGACCTGAGCTGAAATCAAGAGTCAGATGGTCAACCAACTGAGTCACCCAGGTGCCCTGATAATGTTTGAGATTTAAAAAAAAAAAATGTAAACAGCAATAGACAGGACTCTGCAAATGCATTTTTCCATAAAAGTCTGAACTTTCATTATGCAATATTCAATTTTTTGCCATCACTAAAAATATAGGCATTATATCGTGATATATTTATATATACACACACACATTATGCATATCTACTTGCATGTAGATAGAGACATGTACAACTCAGGATATCATATTTTTTAAATATAAATGTAAGTACTTCTAAAAGATCAAATAAAAATGATATTCATATCCTGTTCAAAATTCTAAAGAAGAAATGTATTTTGATACTATATTGTTAATGTTCATATTTTCATGTAATAGAAACCGTACTTTCAAATTTAAGCAAAAAGTATTATTAAAGCATGTGGTATACTACATATTATGTATTAAAATATGTATTATTTTAATACATATTTACTGCATTTGGACACCACATAACCAGAAATAGTACAAGAAAATACCCAGCAGTGACAGGTCAGTTTACCCAGGAGGAAATGAAGATAAACATTTAGTAAATTAATTGGGGAGGGCTTTTAGGATTAAATCCATGTGAAGTTTAAGGAACATGGCTTAAACAGAGGAATAAGTGCAGCACAACAACCACAGCCAATTCCAGCAGGTGCTATGAAGTAGCATGACCTCTACAACCGTGCATTGGTAAATTATGATATGTGGTTTGCCCCTGGAAGGGGGCCATGATGTTGGAGAGCTGGTTTTCTTCAGCAGATAGACGGCATTCCTGAAAAGGGCTACTTGTAGAGATGCCTGCTAAGAGCCCTCAACACCTGGAAGTGTTACAAGGGTTTCTAGGTGGCATCACAAAGAGAAAACTCTCCCATCCATGTTCTGGTGAAACACCACTGCCACGACTGTCTAACATCTGGCCCTGTAACACAGGGGCCAAATGCCTAAAACTACGCCACTGTTTCTTTGAAACTTCCTAATGTTTAAGGCTTAAAAGGATCACCAGCGACTCTGCCTACTGCCGCCCCTTCATATTGTCCCCTTTCACCTCCAAGTTTCTCACAGATGAGTCAACCCAATGAAAATTAAACCATATTCAAGTCTTAATTTGTAGTTGCTGGAGTTTCAGAAACTATGGTAGAAAAAAATCAATCTAGGATGGCATTGCAATAAGTACTAAATATGAGTAACTACACTCTTGGCTTTTGACTATTCAAATGCTATGTTTAGCTCCGTTTAGCTGTCCGCATAATAGCTATAACAATCTGGTTCTGCCTAACATAATGCAACTATTCCTCATACAAGTAAAACTTCAATCATACCCAACTCTCCCCCAAAAAGGTGATCCAATGCTCATTGTTATCACAACTATTTCTAAATGACACTAGTTTGTCTTTCAGGTTAGTCTAAATTTTATTTATAGTTTCTAGAAATTTTTGACCAAAGTACAAAATCAACCACCTCTGTAACAAGGAAAAAAAAAAAAAAACCTTATTCCAAATTTTTTAGAAAATCCAAATGTGCATATGTGTATATATATAGCAGATGGCTACTCAGGAGTGGCAATAACAAGATTAGATTGATGAGTGGTGATAATTTGGGTTAAGTCTATGTAACCCTGGTACCTTTTATCATAATCACTCAGTTTATGAGGCAACAGTTGAGGACCACGGAGTATGTCATCTGTTCTACTTGAGTTTGAATGCCTCCTTTGCAAAGAAATTCTTTGCGGAGTAAAACATCTTTACATTCTACATCCATGTGGAGAAGGGAGGGATCCATATACCTTTTATATTACACATTACACATCCTCCAGGCTTTTTCTTTTCAAGTCCGTGATAATCTGTCAAAATCATCAGCAACTGCACTGAGTCAGTATGTATTCTTACCTTAGACCTCCTCTCCTTTCAGTCAATATTGAAATTTGGTATGCTGCTAGATGTTTCCCCACAGGAAAGGTTTACTTTCTCCACTATTGTTGAGTGCCCCCCTCCCCATGTGTGTCATTATAAAACTATAGTATCTACCCTTCTTTTGCTGCTAATATAGCAAGCACAGTCATCAGTAAATCAGGTTCACTTACACCTCATTCGTAAGGAATTTCCCATAAAAATTCACTATAAATGTGAGTTGTGTGAAAGGAGGCAGTGACATCGACATATTAGCAGTTTAGCTATTTGTAGGGTTTCAAATCTGCTCTTGGGACATAATGCCAAAAGATCATGACTAACACACTATTTTATGGTTTGCTGGACCAGAGAGCCTTAAGACATATGGTTGTTGGATAACCTGGGGTCAGGTTAAGGTTTCTGTGTGGGCACAGTAGCAAACCAGGAATTGCCTAGAGATAGAAAAATGGTTAGTTGCTCAACAAAACACGACTTTGTTAAAGCAAAACAACACCAACCACAGAAAAGCCTAGATTCTTCTGCTATTACTCTTGCCTGAGAGTGCATATGTCACAATTTGCACGCCCACTAAGTTTTAACAGTGGATCCTCAGGATAAAGTACTATTACTGCTTGAACTTCGGGTTGATCACCTTGAAATTGCTATGGCTTACAACCTACAGTTTACGCAGGAAATGTGACAGACCAAGTTTGGTATATGGTGGCTCTAAAACAAAAAGAGAATTCTCAAAAGTTTAGCTTCTTTTAAGTTGAAGTAGAAAGAAGACACAGAATGTACTTTGCAGGGTCACTCAGAAAGTAACTGAGACAGCAGGAGCCTGAATTTTCATGTGGCTCATCTCCCTTCTCCAAGCGCGATAGTAACTTAACAAGGAATCTAAAGCACTTGTGACTTCCTGTGTACCTGGACATATCTTAAGTAATCAATACAGCAAACTAATGGAATGCCCTGTAGCAGGTAAAAGTGATTAGTCTCTATGAACAAAATTATTGTAAATCGAAATAGCTGATATAAACCTGAGCCATTTGGTAAAGGCCCATTGTTACAGCTGTCAGTTAAAAAAATAAACAAAGAAGACTGCTGCCAGCATTTCTTCTTTAAGAGATAGGGAAAAAACAAAAACAAAAACAGTTGCCAAGTCCGGCTTGATTCACCTGGCCAAAGATGATTTGTGTTGCTGTGGTTATTGCTGTGAGTAAGTAAAATCTTATTCAGCTTCCCAGGTCTTTAAGGGACCTGTAGTCATTAGTCATAGCCATGGATCCCCTCGGTTTTAATTTTGTGACTATTTGTCTCACCTCATTCCCTATTATGGTAACCATACTGTTTTGTTTCAGGAGCCAAATCAATGCTCTGAGACTGAGTTTGTCCATCTACAATTTATTTAAAACAGATTAACTGCAGGTATTTTGCAAGCCAATAGGATGCAGGATTATAACTCTCAACAAGCCAAAAAAGCACTAACACACTACAAATCAATGATAGAATAATCATTCTATTGTATCAGGCAAGACGATATAAAAGGAATAAAGTCTAAATTGAGTGGAGGTGTACTTTTGTACAGGTTGGTACTCAGGAGAGACTGCTTAGCCGACTAAGAGCTGATGTCCAGCTGCCAAGACAGAAATAGAAGTCCTGGGGTGCCTGGGTGGCACAGCGGTTAAGTGTCTGCCTTCGGCTCAGGGCATGATCCCGGCGTTATGGGATCGAGCCCCACCTCAGGCTCTTCCTCTATGAGCCTGCTTCTTCCTCTCCCACTCCCCCTGCTTGTGTTCCCTCTCCCTGGCTGTCTCTATCTCTGTCGAATAAATAAATAAAATCTTTAAAAAAGAAAAAAAAGAAATAGAAGTCCTGTGTTGTGCGAGTATTTTGCTAGAGACTGTCAGTCCTGGTGTTAACAGACAAGATGACCTTCTTTGAGAGGCCTCTACACAGCTTTCATCAATGCCATCTTGTTGATGGGAATGCAAATTGGTGCAGCCCCTGTTGAAAACAGTATGGAGATTTATCAAAAAATTAAAAATAAAAATACTATATGATCCAGTAATTCCATACTGGGTATTTACCCAAAGAAAATGAAAATACTAATTCAAAAAGATATATATGCCACTATGTGTATTGCAGCATTACTTACAGTGGCCAAGATATGGAAGGGACCTAAGTATCCATCAATAGATGAACGGATAGAGAAGATGTGGTGTATGCATATACAATGGAATATTATTCAGGCGTTAAAAAATGAAATTTCACCATTTGTGACAACCTAAATAAGCCTAGAGGAGGGCATTATGCTACATTAAATAATTCAGACAAAGACAAGATACTTTCACTTACATGTGGAATCTAAAAAAACACAACAAATTAACACATACACACACACTCACCAACAGACACAGTTCTCATAAAAAAACCAAACTCATGGTTGCCAGGGGGAGAGGGTTGGAGGGATGGGCAAAATAGGTAAAAGGGATTAAGAGGTACAAACCTCTAGTTTAAAATAAAAAGGTCATGGGGATGAAAATTACAGCATAGGAATAATTGAAAATATTGTAATAACTTTATATGGTGACAGGTGGTAGCTATGCTTATCATGGTGAGCACTGGGTAATAGATAAGAATTGTCTAATCACTATGTTGCACACCTGAAGCTAATACAGCATTGTATGCCGACTATGCCTCAGTGAAATAAACGAATAAATAGAGTCACCTTTCTTGTGGTAGAAGTTCATTGCCCCAATGTCTTTGAAGAGATGTTTTTTTAAATAACAGAAAAATCATTTCTACTGGCATGTTCTTTCCCAAATGCCATCAGTGATGAATTCCTTTATGTACTTTCTATTTGTATATGCATTTTCCTATATATATTTATACATCTTACTCTCTTGATTATTAGATTACAACACCTATAAAATACACTATCAATTCAAACATTTTTTTGAGATAAAACTAAAACCTGCTACATAAAATCTACACACCGATTTCATGATGTATTCAAATGTAAGAAATGTTGAAAGGTTTTTAAAAATAGAGCCTAACATAGAATAAGATGATTTAAGTCATGCTATAGATGCATTGCTAAGGTCTTTGACATTTCGATACACTTCTTTACAATTTTTTAAGGCATGTTTTTATCAATATAATTTTATTTCTACTGCACTACTAGTGGTTCTCCAATCTTGTTGTGCATTAGAAGGTCTCAGGGGAGCCTGATAATAATGTATATTTGGGGGCCTAGTTGTAAGTGTGCTTGATTCATGGAATCTGGGAAACGGGTGCCTAGGTCTGCACTGTTACCAAAAGAGACAGGAGATTCTGAAGCAGATAGTCCATGTGGCATGCTTCAAAAATCACTGGTACATTCTGACAAGGACTCCCTCCTAGACCAAACCTTAATCAGACTCCTCTGAGCCTTCTTTCTACTAGGCCTTGCCCTTGATCCTGGCCTTGACCAGCAAACCCATTTCCACAAGGAATTCTGGTGAGCCCAGTGATCAAGAACCACCCCCAACCTTGATATCCAATTAAGTTTGATATCTAGTCAAGTTCCTCTTCCCCCACCTTGATACCTAACCAAATTGAAATTGTCAGAGTTAGACAGATGCCATATGATTTCAATCATCTATGGATTTTAAGAAACAAAACAAAGAAAAAAGAGACAAATCAAAAGATAAACTCTTAACTATACAGAACAAACTGATAGTTATCACAAGGTAGGTGGTAGAGAGATGCCGTCCTGCTGGCCCTGAATTCCCTGTCATATTTAGAGTTGAGTTAGGTCTTTCTCCACTACTGCAGTAGTCTTGATCCCTATTGCAATAATCTTCAGTAAAATCTCCCTTGCTATTTTTAATAAGTATCTGGTACAAATTATTTTTTACAATATGATGCAAAATTTTTGTTCATGTTTTAATTTACTGTGTCATCTTACCCCTACCAGGCTCCTTGGGAAATGCAAGTCTTTGCCTCTAGAAAAATGAAATGTTTTTTGTTTTTGTCTTTGTTTTTTAAGATTTATTTATTTGAAAGAGAGAGAAAGAAAGGTAAAAGGAGGGAGAAACCCAAGCAGACTCTATGCTGAGTGAGACAGCCCAAGGCAGGGCTTGATCCCACAACCATGAGATCATGACCTGAGCTGAAACCAAGAGTCAGTGGTTCAACTGACTGTGCCACCCCGGTGCTCCTTGACTGTTGTTTTTTAGTCAGGAATTTGGGGCTAATGAGTTGAGGATCCCCACACAATCATAATGGCCACCTTAAACATTTATTTGTGATATACCAGGATTTGCGCTCCTGACCAAGAAAGAGTAACAGAGACTGGAATTACCTTCCAATCTAAAACAACTAAAAGGATGAAATCCGAAACCAAGTATTCTCAAGGCATTGGACATTGGTCAGTGAGATCTGTGATCCCTAAGAGACAGGGACCGAAAAAGGTTATTCTTATTTATTTATTTATTGTTCATTTTAATTCCAGTATAGTTAACATACAGTGTTATATTCGTTTCAGGTGTACAATATAGCGATTCAACAATTCTATACATTACTCATTGCTCATCTTGATAAATATTCTCTTAATTTCATTCACCTATTTCACCCATCCCTCTACCACCTACCTTGTGATAACTATCAGTTTGTTCTGTATAGTTAAGAGTTTATCTTTTGATTTGTCTCTTTTTTCTTTGTTTTGTTTCTTAAAATCCATAGATGATTGAAATCATATGGCATCTGTCTAACTCTGACAATTTCACTTAGCATTATACTCTCTAGCTCCAACCACGTTGTTGCAAATAGCAAGATTCCATTCTTTTTTATGACTGAGTAATATTCCATTATATATACGGAATTTTTTTTATCCATTCATCAATCAATGGACACTTGCACTGCTTCCATTTTTTGGCTATTGTAAATAATGCTGCAATAAACATATGGGTGCATGTATCTTTTCAAATTAATGTTTTTGTATTCTTTGAGTAAATACCCAGCAGTGGAATTACTGGATCATATGGTAACTCTGTTTTTAACTTTTTGAGGAAACTCCATACTTTTTCCACAGTGTCTGAACCAGTTTGCATTCCTAACAACAGCACACATGGGTTCCTTTTCTTCTGCATTCTCTCTAACACCTGTTATTTCTTGTGTTTTTGATTTTAGCTGTTCTGACAAGTGAAGGGTGATATCTCATTGTGGTTTTGATTTGCATTTCCCTGATGATGAGTGATATTGAATATCTTTTATGTATCTGTCCACCATCTGTATGTCATTTTTGGAAAAAATGTCTGTTCATGTCTTCTGTGCATTTTTAATTGGATTATTTGGGATTTTTGGTGTTGATTGCATAAATTCTTTATATGTTTTGGATACTAATCCTTTATTGGATATGGCATTTGCAAACATTTCCTTTTGGAGAGCTATTTTAGGTCAGCAGAGTCACATTGCTTAGACCAAACACTCTCAGATAATCCCCACAAACTCTTAATATTTAGAGTCTAAATATCTCCTTGCTGTAGTTTCTTCTCCATATGTATTTATTGATAAGCCCCCATCAGGGGCCCTCAGCAGCTGAGCTACAGAGTTCCTTTTGGTGAGAACAGGTAAGATGATGACATTTGACCCAATTTGCTTCATTCTTATATTAAAATAATTTTACTTTCAAAAATAACATTTTTCTTTTGTCTTTGTCATAAACAAGTGACGACAACTTCACTTAAGGCATAAAAAAGTAGATGTGAAATCATATCAAATCAATACACACCTACGGACTAAGAATTCAGATGATACTTGGTACACTTGAGCCCAAGGTTCTGGGAGCCCATACGCCCACTGAAAGCACAGATCTCATTCAAGAACAGCATTTCAGAAAGACATATGTAAACAAAGAGTCACTACAAGGAATTTTCACTGCATTGTTACCTCTTCTAATGTATTATCAATGTCATAATCAAGGAAGTGTCTTTTGGCCTTCTCCCATGATATAGACAGGGAATGGGTCAACATCAGAAATGATAAATCTAGGGGTGCCTGGGGGGTTCAGTCAGTTAAGTATCTGACTAGTGATTTCTGTTCAGGTTGTGATCTTGTGGATCATGAGATCAAGCCCCACATCAGGCTCTGCGCTCAGTGGGGAAGTCTGGTATTCTCTCCCTCTCCCTCTGTCCCTTCCCATGCTCCCTCTCTCTCTCTCTCTCCCTCTATAAAAATAAATAAATCTTAAAAAAAAATAAATGATAAATCTACTCTATCTCCATCTCCCTAAGATATTGGATTTTTTTTTTTTTGTATAGTATACTAAGAAACATCTGGAATCTCAACTTCATTCAGCCAAAGACACTGCTGAATTCAAAAATCAAGCAGTCTAATGTTTATAAACTCTCACTAGAATTCTATGAGATCAAATCCAAATTCTGGTTAGTCCACTGGTACTGGGTATTCCAATATTTAAAAACTGAGAAAAGGAGAACTAGAAAAATAACTTGAGGAGAAACTAATTATATGTGAGAAGGAAAATGAGCCATGGGTTTCTGAGAATCCAAGTGGAGAAAAATGTGTTTTTATAGACCAATGGAATGATTAATTGTGCCAACTACAACTGACAAATTGAGCAATATAATGACAGAGAACTGACCGCTGTATTAGCAATATGGAGTTGAAATTGACAAGAGTTCTATAGTGGAATATTGGGAATAAAAGCTTGATTAAACTGTATTCAGGGAGATGAGGATGAGAGAGGCTGGAGGCAATAAAAATAAATTTGTAGAGAAGTTTTGCTATTGTGGGGGAGGGAAAATAATTTTCCTTCTACACTTCTAGATTCTTTGCTGAGACATTCCTGTAATAAAAGACAAATTAACAGGAGAAAAACAAAAGAAGTTTTGTAACATGTATACTTTCTGTATGTGTAAGAAATACCCAGGAAAACAGTAATTCCTCAAAATGGCCCAAGCTACCACCTTAAATATCATGTCCAGCTAAAAACAAAAGATGTTGGAGGTTGGGGGAGCCAGTTATGAGAGGTTCTGAGAAAGGCACAGCAAAAAGGGTAAGATTGTTATGTAGCTTTAGGTCCTTGCTTTCTCTATTGAAAGGAGTTTCTAGAGATTAAGTCATCATTTTCCCCCATACAGAAGAGATAGACACCCTTACAAATGAAGATTTCCCTTATAAATGTAAATGTCTCTTACAAACAAGTAACATCTATTCAGTTTTCAAAGCTTTTCCTATGTCTGCTGTTTCTTAAAAATAATCAGCCTAAAATAATCCTAATGCCAATGAGACAAATTCTGTTCCCCTTCACTTTATAAAAAATAACAGATATGGTAGAGGCTGGACAAATTGAAGAGAAACACAGGGTAAAAAAACTTTCATTTGTACGATGTGATATTACAGTCTGTTTTTTGATGGAAATAATACAGGTGGTATGTGGGAATGTTGTTTCAGAAAAATGAGGAAGCAATCAGAGAGGGATGTTCTTCAGTATATGAGAGAGATCAAATTTACAAATGAATAGTTTAGCCCTAGATAGAAGGGATAATTCTCCCATAGGGACCACAGGGAGAGCAAGGAACAGAGGACAGTTGCATGTTTATATGTTGAAATGGTGAATGTGGTGGGAAAAATATGTGGAAATTCTTTCCTCATTGCTTCTCTTTCCTCAGTGAAACAGTAACAAGGATATCAGCTGAGGATGACAAGTGGGGGAAATACGGGAGGTTTCAAGGATGGGGCTGCGAGTTGGGTCCCTCAGACTGCAGAGGCTGAAAAGAAAGCAGACATTCATTTAGGAAGAATACCATTGAGAGCCTAACTAAGGTCGATGTGAATGAATTTAAAGTAAACTGTTCAAGGTGGTTGTTTGCTTTTCTTCAGCTGTGTGGAGGAGAAGCTGAATAGGGAGAGAGTCCATTTAATTCAGGTAGGTAATTTGTTGTGTCAGTTTCTCTCTTGCAGAATATAAGGTTTATAAAACCAAAGAGTTCATTCTCTTGTTTCTTTTTTTCTGTTTTTTGTTTGTTTTTGTTTTTAAATATCCCTACTACCTAGCTTGTAATTACTCAATAAACATTTATGGTATGTGGGAATGTTGTTTCAGAAAAATGATTAATTATAATTAATTAATAGATTTGTGTGGAAACAAACATACTAATTCCCATTCTAGTCGAGAGGAGCCATATACATGTCCTCAATCCAGAATTTTCAAGACTTTTCCCCCAAATTACCTCTTTTTCCTGTTCACTAAATTTCTTCACCTATTTTGCATAATGTGAAGAAAAATGTTCCTGTGGTAGTGCTCATTAAAGAATTAGAATTAGTGGTACAGCCTGTTAAAAAAGAAAAATTCAAATGAGTAAATCTGAAGCTCTAATTGGCTTTATTAAATGATTCATGAATTCGGCAGCCTTGTATTCTAGGAAGTAGAGGGGAACTCCAAGGAGTTGTACGAAATGGAAGGTTTTTATGGGAAGGAGGGTGGGGCAAGAAAGTTATTAGTCAAAGAAAAGAAAGGATTGTTTTAGGCAAGGTCACTTTCCCTAAGGGGGGGGGCAGAGTGCCTTATCATGTACATTAGCTTATTTTCCTTGGGGTGGGGGTTTGGAGAAGGCACATTTGACAGATTACCTCATTGGTGCTGACAAGAATTTTCCTGACTAACCAGGTAAAACTACATTTCTGAAGTTGAAAACTGGAATTAGTTTGAGGATTAAGACCTGGTTTAGTGAGCATAAGTAATTCCATCTTGGGCTTGTGGTTTTCTTTTTAATAAGCCTAAATTGGAACTTCCTCCACAGAAAGGCACTTCTACTATTTTGATAACATGAAAATGAAATATTTTACTGAAACTCTTAGAATTTGTCACTAATATTCTAAGAACCAGACATCTGCAGCCCTGGCAGATACTGGTTCTCTGTGCATATCCATGGAATCAATCATATTTTGGTTGGTTGCCATCTATAGGCCATAGAAATTCTGAATATGCTTGAACCTTATTTATTAACAAAATTTATTCTACATACTTCTTTCTAGCCGAAGATGAATCACAGTATATGGATGTAAATATGTGTCAGTAAGCCCTCTGAGAAGTTACTGATATTTTCCTTTCTGTCCAGGTAACATGAAGAACCTCTGAGAGGAAATCATGATGTGGTAGGTGTCATTGTTGCCTAATGTCACACTTTTGCATATTTGTCTCAACTTTGGCCCAGCATAGCCTCCTTGATTCATTTTTATGACACACAGGAGTCATTTAATAAATGTCTGTTGAGAACTGACAATTCTCTTAAAACAATAATAAGAGCTAACATTTATAATACTACTTGCCAAGAACTCTTCGACCACTTTTCATATGTTAAATCCCTTAATCTTCTCAAAACCAAAATCAATAGAGGCTTGCCTGAAGAGTGTACATTTTTCATCCATATTTATTGCTTTATGTTTAGGTTCCTGTTTAAGTCTGGGACATTTAACATTTTGTGAGATTTAGAGGAAAGTAGATTCTCCACCTACCAGAAAGATGAAAATCACAGATAATGGCTTACCCAGCTTCCCTTGCAGCTTAGGTTGAACAGGTACTCTATGTAGACATATAACCCCAGATATTAAATTGAAAGCAAGAGACAAATAGTTATCAGTGCCATAAAGAATACAGAATTGGAGTGTCAGCTACAATCAGCTTAATTTCCTAAGAAAATCAGTCTTGTTGAAGCGAACTGCAAAACCCTGTTCCTTTGCCATGGGTGCATGGGCACCTTAAACAGAAATCATAAACAGATGGTTGTTTTGTTTCCCTTTGTTCCACCCTAATTGTATGAAATTGGTTCTCAAGGTTCTTAGCTACATAAGACTGGTTAATTAGTTATCTTTAAAATAATCAACCACAATATATTTCTGTTTCTTGAAATATCTTTGATTGATACACTCTCATATTACCTTAGATCAATAGAGACATTTTAAATTAATACTTCATTGATAAAATTAATTAAATAATTTGATATATTGATTACATGTTTTCCTGAACCCTGTGGGAGTACAATAACAAGGTCCTTATGAACTTATTGCATAGTAGATGAGTTAAGATATAGTAATGATTAACTGATATACAATTAATAAGTACTATAAGGAGAGATAAAGTATTCCAAGAATCCATTGGAAGGAAAAATTATTAATCAGGAGTTTCCTGGAATGGTTGACATGAATTAGGAAACTGACCTGTCCTTAAAGCTTGGGAATTCAGAGTGAGGGAAAGAGTACCATCAACTGAACTGTCCAATGAGATGGTTCAGAGCCTATCATTTATTTTGGCAGGAGGAGATTAAGGAAGGCTTAGGAGAGTCCGAAAGCTTCAGTGATTATTTGGGCCAAGTATATAATATGAGGGTATAAATAAGCCTGTATATGACAATAGTAGTGATACAGTGTGTTGATAATGCCTCACCCCCCTAAGATATTTTGTTTTCTGTTTTTTAGACAAAGTGCTGATAAAATAAAAGAAAGTTGCAGATACTAGTTTAAGACCCCTATCCCAAGATATCTGATCTTTTTATATAGTTCAGGGTGTACTCTGAAAATTTATGAGGAGTGACAGAATGAAATAAGTAATTCAGGATGTTCAATCTGATGGTGGTCTTTAATAGATATGGGAACAAAATTACTCAAGTTCCTCCTTTTAAGCAACATTAAGAATTATCTGTGGAGGGTTGCCTGGGAGGATCAGTCGGTTAAGCATCCAGATCTTCGTTTCGGATCAGGTCATGGTCTCAGAGTCATAGGATTGAGCCCTGAGTTGGGCTCCATGCTCTCAGTGTGGAGTCTGCTTAAGATTCTCTCCCTCTCCCGCTCTCCTTCCCCCTCCCCCAGACTCTGGCTCTCTCTCTTTAATATAAATAAATAAAATCTTAAAAAATTTATCTATGGAAAAGGAGTTATTAGATTTCAACACTACCTTTTCACCTCTCCAGTTTTGCTCCTTTGGATCAGTCAATTTGTGGTGTCCTCCTCCTTTTCCACTCACATTTCTATATTACTTATAGTTAATCTTAAGTCACAATACAAAGATACCCAAAATGCATTGGCTCAAACAATGTAGAAGTTTATTTTTCTTTTTTTTTTTTTTAAAGATTTTATTTATTTATTTGACAGAGATGGAGACAGGCAGCGAGAGAGGGAACACAAGCAGGGGGAGTGGGAGAGGAAGAAGCAGGCTCATAGCAGAGGAGCCTGGATGTGGGGCTCGATCCCATAACGCTGGGATCACGCCCTGAGCCGAAGGCAGACGCTTTAACCGCTGTGCCACCCAGGCGCCCCTAGAAGTTTATTTCTAACTCCTGTAACAGATCCTCGTGGGTGAGGTAGCATCTGCTTCGGGATTTACTCAGGGACCTTGACCAGTTGGTCAGGTCTAGCATCTACAACACGTAACTTGCAGTTCATTCCAGCCATCGCTGTTTTCAGTCAGCAGGAAGGAAATTAAAAGGATATATCCATAGCAAGTTTATATTTAAAAAAATAAAATAAGGTGGAAGCCCACTCATGCTCACATTCCACAAGGAAGAACTTCGTTGTTTAACCATAGGTAAGACTGAATAAAGTAGTTTGCCCCAGAAATCAAGTGCTCAGAAAAGAGACTGAGGAGGTAAGATCTGGGCAAACTGAGGTCTTCACCTTTGCTTTCATTAGTCTTCTGTCCATGCAAACTGAAGGGTAAACTGATGGAACCCACTTTCCTTCTGTGTTCCTCATGAAGGTATAGTGGTAGAGTTTTTAAAATAGTATATTCTGTATTCCATAATAGCTTAATAGATAAATGAGTCTCTAAGAATATTAAATGTCTTGGATTTTGTATTGCATTTTTAAGTTTACTTTGGTCTTCTACGTAGAAGAACATAATTCTGAATGTTTTACTTTTTAAATCTTTTTTTTAAATTGAGATATAATTGACATATGACATTATATTAATTTCAGGTTACAACATAATGATTCAATCTTTGTATATATTGTGAAATGATCACCACAATAAGTCTGGTTAACATCTATCCCATATATAGGTAAAAATTTTATGTGTGATGAGAACTTTGAAGATCTACTCTCTTAGCAACTTTGATTTTTAACTTTTAATTTTGATGCTCTGAATCTCAATATTTTCTAGCAAAATATCAATGTTTTTATTGATACTTGAGTGTATTTTATGTGTACCGTACCTAAAAGAAATTGAAAGGGGAAGATGGCTTATATGGTTTTTGTTTGTTGCCTTAAATTTATTTGAAGGTTTTCGGTTGACTGGTTAGTTGGTTGATTTATTTGGTTAAGGGGATAAGAAATGGAAAGCTTTAGCAATAAAACTCAAGTCACAATTGATTCCTTTCTTCAGAAGAAATAGGATATTTTTCAACTGCATTTCTGTGGTATTCACCCTCCAAGAGGTCCTGGATGACTTCTGCCTCCTGATATTCATAGACATTAGCAGTCCCTCTCACATTGAATAGAACTAACTTGTGTAACATATAGGATATTACAGAAATGGTGAAGTGTGAATTTTGAGGCTAGATCATAAAAGGCATGTAGCTTCTGTCTTCTGATGACAATAATATGTCATGAGGTAAGTGAAAATTAGCCAGTACCACACAAGTGAGAGCCATTTAGAGGTAGATCTTCCAAACAATGTCAAGTCGTCAGATAACTACAGTCCTGATTGCATCTAAACTGCGTATCATAAGATTACCCAAGCTAGAAACACCCATCTAAACTGCTTCTGGATTCCTGACTCACAGAAACTATGACATAAATAACAAATATTTGTTGTTTTTATCCACTGAGTTTTTAAATAATTAATTATACAGCAATAGAAAACTAATGCAATCCCCAACATATCAATAGCATTTTTCTCTGTACATCTACCTATTTTTTTATTCTGTATTCAATATAACTTTGAAGTTGTCATAGTTTTTGACTGATGCTATTCTTCTTCTATTTTTTTTTAAGATTTTATTTATTTATTTGACAGAGAGAGACACAGCCAATGAGAGAGGGAACACAAGCGGGGGAAGTGGGAGAGGAAGAAGCAGGCTCCCAGTGGAGCAGGGAGCCCGATGTGGGGCTCAATCCCAGGACTCCGGGATCACGCCCTGAGCTGAAGGCAGATGCTTAACGACTGAGCCACCCAGGCGCCCCCGATGCTATTCTTTTTGTATTTTTTTTATGTATATTCCTGTATTTTTTTTTTTTTTGGTATGTATATTCCTGTATAGGAATTAATGGACGAATTTTTCCTAGAGACCTGATTTGGGTGACATGTTTTCACTTACAGAAAATTGAAGCACCTTTAGTTTCTTTCCAAGAAGCCTACCTAGAAGAACAAAGTGAATCACCAAGTTGCAGAGTCAGAGAAAGAAATGGTAACAAATCAGTTGAAAGAAAGAGCATCCTCTGCCCCAAGAGAACAGCAGATGAGCTAGTGCCCAAAATATGCATAAATCATCCAAGGACCCCATGAAAACACCAATGAGAGAATACTCTTTCACAGTCTGCCCAGCTCTAAAATTGTGATGCCAGCTCACAACATTACCAATCATAAAAGTATTTCTGTGCATCCTTCCCCCCATCCCTTCACTCCAAACTTGGTGGTAGGTGTGGATTTAAAACAACTGTTTCCAAGGTAGCAGAGTAGGAGAAAAAGCCAACTGTTCTTCATTATTACAGACCTCCCCATTGCATGCATCCAAAATGAGAGGTGGGGAGTGAGGAAGCTCTGATTTTTGAATCAAGTTCAAAGTTTGATTTTGACATGGCATTGGGAATTCTAAAAGTAAATACAGTTTGTATTACAGGAAAAAAATGTTGTAATTGAAGCCATAAGAATAGATTTTTCTATATTTTATCCAGTAGCAGTGGAAAAATAAGCTTCCTGTATCTATGTAAAGGAAGAATGGGAAACCAAAGTAAAATTGCTTTATGATTAAGTCCCTGAAGTCATATATTTCACTATAATACTTTGACGGGAAATGTGCAGAATTAAATAGACCAAAAATAGACAATTTGATTGATGCAACTCTTTCCTGAAAGCATGCATGCTAAAATAATCATTTTTGCTTTAAATATAACTAAATTGAAGTAACATATTTTATAAAACTAAATAGCTATTTTCCTTCTGTATTTTATTTTGTGAAGCTATACACAATGTAAGGGAGGGGTGTTTTTCCTTCCCTTCTCAGTGTAATTAGTTAGCAGAGTTTGATAACTGGACATAAAAAACTCCATAAAAATTTTCCAAGCACATTCCGCTCTGCTGTATTTCTTTGCAGTTTTTAGTCACATTCTGAGGAGCATAAGTAGATGTATTACCTTATTTACATAATGGAACTGGGGAGTCAGCACAGCTATTGCATAGGCTATCATGTCAGTGGGAGCTTTAGAGACTCAACTCAGGTTTAAAAGATTCCAATATGCATTCATATCAGTCTGCTATATATACATTTTTTAAAAATTTCAAACAAGAACCCAGAAATGGTTGAGCTAAATTGATTTCTAGCCCAAGCAAACTTGTTTAAGTTGATAGAAATAGCAAGGAGCATATAGCATACAATAACAGTATTTTTACTTCAGTTTTTACTTTATTTTGAAAGATACTATGACAAAATTTTTTGATATTAATCTAGTATGATGCAAACTTCTCCAGTAAATTAAAAGTTTCCATTTTCAATGTCTCTATACTTACTAGAAAATGCTGCAATTTCATGACTAAGTTAAAAATGCATATGTTAGGAAAAAGAAAATACAAGAATCAGTTTTAAGTATATGCATTTTAACAACGTTTTCATATAGTCACACATTAGGAAAAATAATCTACACAGTTTGTTTTTACAGAATCTTATTTTAATGGTAAAAGAGTTAATTTCTTTGATTGATTAGATAACTTTTTATAGACCTAACTTCCTAAAACTTTTTTTTTTTAAGATTTTATTTATTTATTCGACAGAGATAGAGACAGCCAGCGGGAGAGGGAACACAAGCAGGGGGAGTGGGAGAGGAAGAAGCAGGCTCATAGTGGAGGAGCCTGATGTGGGGCTTGATCCCAGAATGCTGGGATCACGCCCTGAGCCGAAGGCAGACGTTTAACCGCTGTGCCACCCAGGTGCCCCCTAACTTCCTAAAACTAATATAGAAAATGAGACCCAGAATTAGTAAATATCTATATTCTCATATTTATTTCCAAAAGGACCAGATGGGACCTGGATGGCTCATTGAGTTGAGCAACCGACACTCGATTTTGATTCAGGTGGTGATCTTGGGGTCCTGAGATCCAGCGCCAGGACTGGCTCTGAAGTCAGGCCTCAGCATGGAGTCTACTTGAGATTCTCTCTTTTCTCCCCTCTGCCCCTCACTCTGTTTGTGAGCTCTCTTGCACACTCGCTCTCTCTCAAATAAATAAATAAATCTTAAAAAAAAAAGACCAGATAAATTTTTAGTATTGCAAATGCAGTGTGGTTTATAATTATTTGTCAGTTAAAAACCGTTCTGTAAAAAATTGAAAACAAATACAGAATCATGGAATGACTGAAGTGGAAGAAACTTTAAACTCATTATTAAATCCAACCTTTCACTTTAGGAGAAGCCAAGTAAGATTCAAAGAGCAGGCAGATTCTTTAATAGCAGAAGATAATGGACTTGACTGACAGCATTTATTAAACAATATTAAAATTCTCACAGTTATGAATTATTAAGCCAGTATCTTGTTTAATTCATATAATCTTTACTTGATCTTACAGTTGGTGGCTATGTTTTATGATCCAGTGTAAACAAAAGATCCTTTTATATTTTTCTCTCTTCTTATTCCTTTCTAAAAGAAAATCAAGAAGAAATAACATGTTGTTTGCTAGGATCCATGTCTTTATAATCTCTTTTTTTTTTTCCTACTCTAATGGGAACAGTGTTCATCTCTATCATTGTAGTAACATTGCTACAAGGTGCTCCTAGAAAATTAGCATTATCCTTCCTTAAAGTACAGCAGAACCTATTACATTTACAACTGACTCTCCACCTATAGCTTCTGACAATTTTAGCATAATCTCTTCTTAACACAACTATTTAATTTTAAAGTTAAATTTATGTTAAACAATATAAACCTTGACCTATAACATAAGATGCAAAGAAGGAGTTACAATAATTTTCTTGATTGTACTCTAAATATAATGTATCGAAATTCTACTTTTATATCAATTTAGGAAAGAATTGAAGAGTTGTTTATTTCTATACTTTAGAATGAAGGAAAGTTGAATTAGTCCAGAGCCCAATTTGGGCTTCTGAGGAATTGAAGATATACAGATTTTACTGGATTACCAAGGAGAGACCATGGCATTGCTGACTTTGAGCAACACAGACTCTTTGGGTCCCAGTTAAAATATGTGAAAATACATAAAATGAAGATAGATAATAATTCTCATCTCATGAAATTGTTTGAAGGAATAAAAGAACTTATCTAAATATGTCTGATGATTTGTATCATTCAATATTTTTTTTCCAATTCTTTCTGCATCAATAACTGTATTTTTCTCCTTTGGATTTTTTAATCAACCTTTTAATTGTTAGTTTATATATGAATTATGTATGTGAGTTATATAATTTTTTTGAAAATGAATAATTGAAGAACTCCTGTCCATTACTTTTACAGTAATATTTTTTGTTAAATAGATGTTTTAGGATTTCTCAATATATTTATTACTATATATAAAAAATTATATAATTACTTATATGTTTGAAAAATTCATATTTCAATGTAATCTAAAGTTTGGTAAATTGAAGGAAATTATATTACATTAAACTAATTATACCAGTACTCCTTAATATACTTTTTACAAAATAATTATATCAATATGAATATTCATAATATCACCAGAAATAATAGAGGTAAGAATTTCAAACATCTGACTTTAAAATGGCTTGCATAAAATGACTTGCATTGTCCCAGATACTATAAATGTTCTTCTCCTATTATTTTAAACTATTGCATTTTTTTAAAAAAAAATGGGTCTACTGCATTACAGTGTAGTAAAATTTATACTTACATTCTATAATTCATAGAAATAAATATGTGTGGGTTTTATTTATTGATTCCTAAATTCCATTTCAAAAATAAAGAGTAATTCCAAAAACAGAATAACTTGATTTGATAACGTAAAAGCTTTTGATGAAATTTATTTATCTTTCTGAGATCAACATTCCTAAGAGAAACAGTCAGTGCATGATGGGGTAAATTATCAACATGTAAGGTTATTATTTTTAGTTTATCTCATGATTTCTTTTTTTAAACAACTTTATTGATGTATAATAGACATATAAAATGTTGTATATATTTAGGGTATGCAACTCAGTGAGTTTAGACATAAGTACACTTTTGCGAAAACACCACCACAATCGCAAAATCAATGCCATAAGCATATCCATCACAGACACGAGTTATTATTATTTTTTGTTGTTGAGAAGAGCACTTAATCTAAGAACTATCCTCTGGGCAAATTTTTAAGTATACAATAAAGTAACATCAACTATATGCATTATGATGTACAATACATCTCTTGGACTTATTGAGCTTGCGTAAATTAAAATTTGTACCCTTTGATGAACAACTTCTCCATTCCCCCTCTTCACAGTGTCTGGTAACCACCATTCTATTCTCAACTTCTATGGATTTAACTATTTTAGGTTCTTCATATAAGTGGGATCACATAGTAATTGTTCTTCTCCATCCGGCTTATTCTATTCAACCTAATGTCCTCCAGGTTCATCCACGTGGCCAAAAATAGCAGGATTTACTTCTTTTTTAAAGATGAATAATATTCTGTATTATATAAATACCACATTTCCTTTATTTATTCACCTGTCAATGAACATTTATGTCACTATTCATCTTGGCTATTGTGAATCGTTCTGCGATGAACACAAGAATGCAGATACATTTTGGGGATCTTTATTTTAATTCCTTTGGATATAACAGAAGGGCATGATTGAATCACATGGTAGTTTATTTTTAATTTTTTAAGAAGCCTCCATACTGTTTTCTATAGTGGCTTCACCAACGTACATTCCTACTAACAGTGCACAAGTGTTCTCATTTTTCACATTTTTGCTAACACTTGACATCTTTTTTTTTTAAATATCCATTCTAATAGGTATAAGGTGATATTATGCTTTTAAGTAGCATTTCCCTAATAATTAGTGATGTTGAGCATCTTTTCATATACTTGTTAGCTATTTGTATTTCTTTGGGCAAATGTATATACTCAGGCTTTTTTGCCCATTTTAAAATCTTTTTGGATATTAATCTTTTATCAGATACATGATTTTCAAATATTTTCTTCCATTCCAAAGATGACCTTTTCTCTTTGTTGATTGTATCTTTTGATGTGTAGAAGCTTTTTAGTTTGATATAATCCTATTTTGCTACTTATTCTTTTGTTGTCTATGCTTTTAGGGTTATGTCCAAGAAATCATTGCTAAGGCCAATGTCAAAAGGTTTCCCCCTATGTTTTCTTTTAGGAGTTCTTTGGTTTCAGGTTTTTCTTTTAAATCTTTAATCTATTTTGAATTGACTTTTGTGCATGGTGCAAGATAGAAATTTACAACCTGCCAAGACTGAATCCAAAAAAAAAAAAAAAGGGAAAACTTGAACAGACCAAGAGCAAATAAGGTGATTGAATCAGTAATCAACAACTCCCCAACAAAGAAAACCCCAGAACCAGATGGCTTCATAGGTGAATTCTACCCAACATTCTAAAAGAATTGATACTAACCCTTCTTAAACTCTTCCAAAAATAAAAGAGGAAGGAATGCTTCCAAACTCATTTTATGAGACATATCACTCTAATACCAAAACCTGACAAAGACACCACAGAAAAGGAAAACTACAGGCCAATATCCCTGATGAATATAGATACAAAAATCCTCAACAAAATATTACAAACCAAATTCAACTGCACATTGAAAGGATCATGTACCATGACTGGGTGAATTTACTCCTGGCATGCAAAGATAGTTCAACATATACAAATCAATTAGTGTGATACACCATGTTAACAAAATGAAGGATAAAGAACACATGATCTTATTAGGTGCAGAAGGAGCATTTAAGAAAATTCAATACCATTTCATGGTGAAAACTTTCAAAAAAATTAGGTACAGAAGGAACTTACCTTAACACAATAAAGTCCATATATGAAATGCCCACAACTAACAAAATGATCAAAGAAATAGAAAAACAATCCTACAATCCCTATAGAATCCTTAAAGGCTCCAAATAGTCAAAGCAATTTCAAAGAAAAAGGAAAAAGCTGGGGGTATCACACTTTCTGATTTAAACCCATGTTACAGCAATCAAAATAGTATGGTACTGGTATAAAAACAAATATATAGACCAGTAAAACAGAATAAAGAGATCAGAAACAAACCCACACATATATGGTCAACTCATCTTCAACAAGGGTTCCAAGAATACACAATAGGGAGAGGATAGTCTCTTCAATAAGTAGTGTCGGGAAACATGGATTTACACGCAAAAAATGAAATTGGTCCCACAATTTCTTTATAATCTCATGCCAAAGCATGGCAGAATCTAGAAAGAAAATCACTTGTCCTTTGATACAAATAAGGCACTTTACATTTCTCTTGCACAAACCTCAATATATTCTTACTTAAAAGATGTAAAAATATAATTCCAAGTCTACAAGTTTAGTTGGTTTCATATTTCCTAATGTCTTCTGTACCTTAATTACAGATATACATTCCTGACCAGCCATCTTGTCCTACTAATTTTTTTCTTTCAAAACGCTTTTCTCCAATTCTGATATTTTTATAAACCATCAAGCTTATTATAATACACTCAGTTAATTAAAGCTTTATTTTTAATTTAAGAGTGAATACATATCCTTTACATAAAGACTGTTGGCACCAAAATCTAATAAGAAGTGGTTAGAAATAATCAGGAGGTAGATTTCATAATGATCCTGGCATTTAGCACCTAGAAGTTAGGGATGCTAAATGTCAAGTAAGGAGAGACCAAGCCCAAAGAGAAAAAAAAAAAAAAAAAAAGATAAATGTTACTTTACTAAAAAGTACAGAATATAAGGTCCTTAAATAGAATTTCATTTGATTTTTTTCCACTTCATTATTAATGAGATCAATGTTTTCCAAAATTAGTGACTACTAGATGGCATTAGTTATAATTTGGGGTGCTATGCAGAATTTATTATCCTTTCAACAATAATGTTTATAACTATCACAAATAAGTACAAACTAACTCTCAGTCATACTAAAGTTTTAATTTATGTAATTTCTTTGAATTACAATAATTAGGAAAGTAATGTTTTAAAAGTAAGCATAGATAAAATATTAAATCAATTAAAATCAGTGGTATGTAGATATGACAAAAATGTAGAAGACGGTAAATAAATTATGGCTGCTTAGGAAACACTGAATTTGTGGTGTGTGTGTGTGTGTGTTTGTTTGTTATAGTAACTCAGGTTTAATAAATGCAATGATGTAAGTATTTGTACCAACCCAAACAAAACATTATTTTCCCATTTAAGTCCATATCCCCCCACATATATGATGAAGAAATACATTTCTAATGTTGTTGAGTAGCAAATATACTTCACAGTTTGATAGTTCGTAATAATCAAATATGCAAATATTAACTTTACCATGACATACTATTATCTAGATTTTCATCTCTCTTTGTATTTATGGTTAAAATTTTAATCTTGCCCATTCTGCCTCTTTTGGATAATACTTGATCGAAATGCAGAACTCTTTCCCTCATTGCATATCATTTCTTCTGTTCGGTGATTTGCTGAACTGCAAAGGGACAGGCACTGCCTTGAAAGTGCATTGCTACATCTTTAGTCATCTTTTCTCTGCTGGCATCTGGGTAGAAGGAGGTTTCCTCCTCTAGGGCTCCTTGTAGCATTTGCATTCTCTGCCCGTATGTATGTTCAATATATGTCTTTTGGTTACCAGGTCCAAGCTTTCTTTTCCTCCTCATACCGACCACAAATTATTTCAGATTCTTCCTTGGGGAATAAGAGTTTTTAGTTTCTTTTCCAGTATCTCCTATAGTGCACACTCTTCTGTGAAGTTGTCCCAAGTCCCATCTTTTGAGTACTTTACTAAGCCCTTGTTGTTCTTCTGCTTATGGGTCATGTTTAAATAACTGGTCATATTTAAATGTCCTGGCTCACACCAAAAAGTGAGGCATGGCTCCACTAATTTCTTGTGATCTCCTAAACTATTCTGGAATTCCTGCTGCTACAGCACCTCCACCATCTTCTCTAGGAATTCCATAATGAAGGGAATGGCAGGAGACAGTACTTCCCACCCAAACTAACTGCTAAATTCTCATGATTTTCTTTTTCAATTCTCTTCAAAGTTTCCAGTCCTTAATTTAATAATTTTCCTCACCTTTTTTTTCTTCACAAAAGGAAACTTCTTTGTATCATCTTGCATTTCTCTATACTTTATGCTTTAGGCAACACAGTTTGCTAAACTTCAATTTGGTAGTCAAGGCCAAACTTATTGGAAATAAATGTTTTCAAAATCATTGCAAATGTATAGCTCTTTTTTTTTTTTAAGATTTCTTTATGGGGGGAGGGGGAAAGGAAGTGGGAGAAAGAGAATCTCAAGCAGACTCCCTACTGAGCATGGAACCCTACACAGGGCTTGACCTGGGGCTCCATCTTACAACCCTGAGACCATGACCTGAGCCGAAATCAAAAGTCTGATGCTTAACCTACTGAGCCCCCCAGGCACCCCATCAAATGTATAGCTCTGCAATCAAAATCCAAATTGCATTTCAACACAGTTTTGGAACTCAAGGACAGTAATTTCACAGAACTTCAAACTCAGTTCCTTTGGAATTCTCTGTTCCCTAAGGCAATAAGGCTTCAACCATGGTCAATTAGTAATAGCCAAAGGATTGCATAAAGTAAAGCGTTTGCCAAAAAGGAAAGATACGTTATGTATTAATTCAGAATATTCCATTGCTGTAATCAAAATCTAATATATTTTAGAAAATAAAAAGATATCAAACATGTTCATTCTTTTCTTATAAGGTGAAGATATTTTTCTCCCACATCAACAACAACAAAAAAAGAAGTGATGAAAATAAAGTAGGTGAGGAAATAAATAATTTTCTAATTATCTCTGTTCTAATAATAAAATGGCATGAAAAGTATAAGCACTCCAGCGACAATAGCATACCTACCTGTGGCATTCCAAACTAAGGACTTGTAAATTAGAGAATTTTGTTCCTCCTCATTGTCCAGTAAATGACTGATTCTGTTACCAATGGATTGAGTGTTGGGCTAAAACCTGTGTTGTTGTTGTTGTTGTTGTTTCTAGTTTTTCTTTTTTTTTTTTTTTAAGATTTTATTTATTCGACAAAGATAGAGACAGGCAGCGAGAGAGGGAACACAAGCAGGGGGAGTGGGAGAGGAAGAAGCAGGCTCATAGCAGAGGAGCCTGATGTGGGGGCTCGATCCCATAACGCCAGGATCACGCCCTGAGCCGAAGGCAGACGCTTAACCGCTGTGCCACCCAGGCGCCCCTGTTCTAGTTTTTCTAAACCAGCATAGAAGTGGGCCTGTAAGTCTAAATAACACTAAAAGGATTGTTTTAGTTTTTCTCCATTGTATCCATATGTTAGACAGAGCCTTTCAATGTTTTACCTATAAGCCTACTAATGTTTAGAGCAAAAGAGAAAAAAATGTCAAGTAGGTTGCAATCCCTACTTCATGTCACAAATATATTTAAATACATACTTTCATACATACACTAGAACACACCGGAAGGATAATTCCGTTTTCGACCTTTCCTGTGATAGCGTGATTAAAAAAATAATAGTCTTGTTCATGATCCAATTGTCTAATGTTCTCCTGATTTCTACATAATTCCATGAATGATTCTGTCATAAAGCAATTTCTGTTCATGGAAATGTAATTCAAGTAAACAGAAATCCAGTTATGCTTCACTAATAACTACTGAAATCTAAGCCAAAAAATTAACCTTTTGACCTTACTTTTCTGCATTGAAAATCTTTTCTACAAATACGATTAGTAAAGTTAATTTCATAATTTCACAGTAGTTTAAACCTAATATAGTCACTATGGATGAGCAAAACCAATTTAAAAACAAGTGTTTGTAAACACAGCACATTTAGCTTTAATAACTGTTATTTGGAGGAAAAGTCTTCCACGTATTTTGAAACCCTCCAAACTAGCAGATTTATTTTACTGCTTGTGGATCATAGAATGTGTGAGCCTCAGTTGACATAGATAGAGTTCAGGGCAGGCTGCCCCAAAATATGCCTCATTGGCATATTGATTATTTTAAATTAAAGTTTCTTAAGAAACAGCCAGTGCAAAGAGGACACCGTGACCCTTTTCTGTGCCCCTGAAAGCAGGAAATAAATCTCCCATGTGAAAGATACCTTTCCAGTATCAGAAGACATCCTTATCACCAGAGATAGGAAATTCAGGGCCAAGAAGGCTATATAAACAAATCTTGTTACTTCACTAATTTACTACCCCAAGCCCAAACTTCTTTGTCTTGTCAGTTCTTCACAAATTTATTTTTTCTTTGCCTGAAAGATATAAAAGCTTCCTGCTTTAGTCACTTCTTTGAGTCTCATATTTTTATGAACTCCTGTATGTACAAAATTAAGTTAGTTTTCTCTCCTGTTAATCTGTCTTATGTCAATTTAATTAGTAGATCAGCCAAAGAATCAAGAACGGAAGAAAGGAAACTTTTCTTCCCCTATACATATTTAAAGCTATTTACCTACAGTGGATTTTAAATTAACGTTTCAACCAAAAGGATCTGCAGCTTTCAGATATTCAAAAGAAAATATGGCATGACCTCTTTAGGATTTAAAAAATCCTATGAAAGATATTTTTAAAATACGATCTCACAGTTACCTTAAAATATAGATTTGTGCTCTGAACTGTCTGACTTTAGAAAGCTGATAAGCTCCTAACAGTAAAATGGCAAAAAATATCTTTCACCTCTCTGGCATTAGGGGTTTATGTAGATAAAATAAGATTATACCTATTATAGCATTTTAGAAATAAGTATCCTTTGTACCTCTCAGATATTATTAAAGAAATCTTCATATAATCTTTTTATAAAGTAGCAAAGATCACATTGTCTTCTGTTCAAAAAGCCTTCACAGACTCCTGTAATATTCCAAATTCAGGGCAGATTCCTCAGACTGGCATTTGCCTCCACAAAATGGTCACAGCCTGTTTTTACAGACATGTATGTGCTTTACCTATGCCGATGCTGAACTGCCTCCATCATCAATATCGCGAGTACGTGTCTCATGACCTGGCATCTCAGAATCTTTTTTTCATCATCATAACTTAATCCTAAATACATCCTCCATCTCTAGCCACAGAGCTACCTTAGTCTCAATTCTACCCTCAGCATCTAGTGAAAGGACAGCCAAATAGTAGTTCAGCAAATAGCAACTGAATAAAACTTACATTAAACAGTAGCCAGTCGTATACCTCCCTCCTGATTTTTATTTGATGTCTAGGTTCCAAAAAAAAAAAAAAATGCTTCAACCAAATTTATTTTCTCTTCTGAAGTCACATCACATTCCCAAGGTTATAAGTCATGAAGGGAAGAACAATGAAACAAACCCAGGTCTTTTCACCACCAGGCTTACTTCTAAAATATTCTCCTGATTATGTATATTCAAGTTATCAATCATTATGTCCTAATTACAGAATCTTGTCTAGTTCTTTAATATCTGTAAACGTTGAGCTCTTTTATGTAAACCTTCAAAGCCAATGTGTAAGCCACAGAAACATGATCAGGTCTCTTGCTTTGTACCTTGTTTTGGAAAGTTTTACATTAGTTGAAAAATCTAGTAGGAGTGTGAGTTAATCACACCCTCCTGATGGATCAGCAGCCTTCTTCCTTTCTGTCAGGTCATCCTCACTGAGCATTTAGCCAGCAGATCCCAAATGGAGGGACCAGAGACAGAGGGGATGGAAATGACAGCCCCAAACTTGTCGATAATATGTTTTTTATGTTGATATTGAGTGTATGTCCTAATGTAAAATTTAAAATAGAAATATATTCTGTTTTCTAGCTTCTTCCGCTCCTGCAGTACAGATAGATGAATACGCTTCTGGCAATCTAACACACTTGAATGAAACTTTGTGCAGGACTGAATGAACTAAAGAAAATGTAAAGCAGGAGACATGTATTTTCTCCTGGTGCAAGTTTGTGACAGAGGCAAAGTGGTTCTGGACCTGGCAACTGTGGAGGCAGCTTTCTGCGTTGGCAGATTCTTGATTATATAGAAGTGGCAGTAAGTCCCTTGGGTGAGCAACTTTCTGTATTGTGGATCTTTGTGTCATTTCCAAAAGCTCACCGTTGAGTCATTTTCTTCAGGCATGCGTGCCAATCCTTTATCTATCTTAAATCCATTTCTGCTCAAACTAGACTAGACATTCTTCACTGCAACTAAGAAATTTAACCAATGCGATAAGCGACAGCAGAAGTGATTACATGAAAACCCTTTTCCAATGAAGAATCTGGAATTGAAAAGCTGATACCCAGGTCTCCTCTCAAATCTGAAAGTAAAGCATTCCTATGACACCTTTTGTAAGCCTAAATGGCTAAAGCAAAAAAGCAATTACCATTAATTTACATGGGAAAACTTTTGAGCTTTCCAACACCCAAAACATAACCTCTCTTGAGCTTTTCTGATATCATAGGAACATCTTGCTGAGGGAAACACAAAATAAATCGAGATACAACACAGATGCCCATGGGCACGATTTAAGCTATGGCAGCTTGATGCTCAGATGCTGAGTGTGATTCTCAGGAAAGGACCTTGGTGATGCCACTCACACTGCTCAGGGTGTAGGCTGCCTCTAGAATGGCCTGTTTCAAAAACAAAACAAAACAAAACAAACAAGACAAAACAACACTGAATGCTATTTTTGCTTATTGCTGCCTTTTTCATAAAAGCAAAAATCTGCTTAGATTCTTCTGATTAGCAAAAGCAGGTGCTAATGTAGGTCTTTTGTAAAGGAAAAGTGGTATAATGTGAACTTTTGAAAAACAGGGACCTGTATTGGGTTTAGATGATGTCATTTGCCTCTGACTGCTTTAAGATAAATTTATTCTATTTGGGATTCTGTGGGTTCAATAGGATGTGTTTGGGTTTAAATTTATTGCATTTATCCTAGAATTATTTGTTCTGTAAATTTAAGTATTTCATTGTTATGGAAGAATTTTGCCAGTTATTGTCTAAGCTCGTTGTGTTTTTTTTCTTTCCTAATACTCTAGTTAAAAATATGTTAGACCTTCTCAACCAATCTTAAGAATCTCCTAATTTTCATTCCATATTTTTCATCTTGTTGCCTCTTTTGGAATTACCAGGCAATTTCTTCAGTTTAAAATTTATTTTCCATTTCATTAATTCACTTTTGGGCTGTTTTTATTTTGAAGATTAGCCTATCATTAAGTTTTCAATAATTATAATTTTCATTGCTAGAAATATGTATATGCACACACACATATACACACATATATACACACTTATTTGTATTATATACATATAGAAATAAATGTATGTGTGTATATATATTCATTTGTAATAGCCTTTTGTTGATTAATCATATTTGAGAATGGGTCCTCTATTTCTTTAATCATTTTATACATATATATCCTATATTATGTACCTAGTAGTCCCAGGATCTACAACCCTAGGGGTTCATATCTATTGTTTGTTTGTTTGTTTGTTTTTCTATTGAATCTTAGGCATATTCGCCTGCTTTTTTGTATGTTTAATGATCTTTGCTTGCAAGGTCTATGCTTGACCTTGACTGGGGAAGTCTAATGGACTTAAAGTGGAGTTTGAAGATGTCTTTCTCCGCAGAGGATTAATTTCTGCTTCTTATGATTAGTAGCAGATGCTGCCTGCCGTGGGACCACTTTAGGTCTGAGTTCAACAGAGTCCAGGCTGCCCCTTACTGCACTGAACCTGGCTCAAAGATCTGTTTCTTTACAGTGGCTCTCAGTATGTAATCTCAGGCAACCTCTCCTCTTGGAAACTTGTTCCTTCTCCTCGGCCCAGGCCCAATCTTTTCTTCCCTTTGATTTCATTTCACTGTGTATATGTGTGTATGTGTGGTGTGTGTGTGTGTGTGTGTGTGTGTGTGTGTGAGAGAGAGAGAGAGAGAGAGAGAGAGAGAGAGAGCAAAGAGAGAGAGAGAGAGGAAGGCAGGATAACTGGCACAGAAGGGTAAACCTACTATCAACTTGTAGGATGTAGTATCTCAGTCTTCTTTTTCCAGGGTCTAATTTTCTGCTGAAGAGTCCCCTGGAATGCCTAGTTGTCCATAATGCTGACAGCAGAGTTTATAGCTCTTCCTTGTCCATATATTTTTCGTCTCTTAGTAATTTCATCCAATTTCTCTCTTGGACATAAGTAATTTGCTGATGAATTTCAATCTTACATCTGTATCCTAACCACTCCCTTTAATTCTAAGGTTATATATTCAACAGTCTACCAACATTTCTACATGAATAAATATAAAATATTAATATATACACGTACAAATACAAAGATAACACTAAAAGAGAATCCTTGATCTTCTACCCTACCCCTCTGAAAAAGTTTGTTAAACCAAATATTTTCCCCCATCGGTAACCACAAACTCCTCCTCCTCTGTTTAGCCAAATGCCTCACTGATTCTCTTCTAAAACACTCCACATTCGATCAATCAGCCAATCTTGTTAATTCTAACTCAAATCTCTTCTCAGAACTCATTTAAAAAATCGTCTTTTTTTCTGGTGTATTGGTAGTTTGCTATTTGGCTTCCTCTTTCCATCTCTCCCCTCTTTTCATTTTATTCCATAGCTCCTCTTTTTGTACACAGTGAAACTTGTTATTAAAATAATCCCATGATCTTAACCCCAATGGCTTGCCAACCTCTTGTGTAACAGTCACCCACTTGATTCACATCACTGTAGCTTACTGCTATCTTGGTAAGCTTTCGGCTACTTAGTCACTCTCTCCCCAGTCCTTGTACTTCTCCTCGAGCAATCTTCCCTCAGATACCTGCATAGCTAGTGCTTTCATTTCCTTCGTGTTCTCCTTTACATGCTTTTGTCCCACTGAAGCCTTAACTAGTTATCATATTTTAATAAATACACTTTCTATCCTCCTCTCCTGCTTTATACATTTTCTGAATGTATAAATGCTGAACACAACATTGTCAGTGCATACAATGTTTATGTGAGATTATGAGATTATGCATCTCTCTTAACAAATCTGTTTTGCTCAAATTAGAAAATCCTGAACTCTTTTATCTGCCACTGGGATACTGTCTACTGTTTAGGAGCATCTTATATGGCCAACAAAGTTAGAGGAGTAGGTGGTTGCCATCAATAGTGTGACAGTCACAACTTTCAGCACATAATGGATTTAACTATGGAGTGTTGTTACACTTAAAACATCATTAAGTGTTTCAAGAGAAGGCAAAAGAAAGTTTTCAAATTATTCTAAAATGAACATTCTAATTACGCCTTTTTTAATTTTTTTTTCCAATTACATTTTAAAGATGACAACATTACTGATATAAATATATTGTGCCTTAAGGTAATCACTCAAGAGAAAACACTTACTTGGACTTTAAAATTCGGATACACTTAAAACCTTTTACATGGACTATTCTTACTTACATATCATAAAATTATCTCAAGCAAGAAGCAAAAAAAGTCTCATCAATAATATCCTTAAATTTTACACTTTAGACTTTCGGAAGTAATGACTTTTTGCTGCATTATGTTAGTAAACCAAAATTATGACAACACATTATTTGCATTCGAAGATTTATACAACTGACTGTGTGGTATTATAAAATCTAAACTAGTTTAGGAGAAAGTTGCAGCCCCTTACTGTTAGCAAATATAAATTTTCATTTAAACTAAAAGGAGTTTTCAAGTTTTAGATATTTTATGACCAAAAGGAGCATAATTACTGTTTAGTGTGTATAGCTAACGTGTTGTACCTGAAGTCACCAATAGTGACTACGTTGTGCCAATTCATTTTTCTTTGGATGCCAGGATTCGTTCCAAGCCTAGGGATAGAACAATTGATTGAAAAATCAAAGAAACGGGCTTTTAATTGATTCTCAAAGGGCAATCATGGGTCTTGAAAAACATACATGAAAATATGGCTAATGGTGACATCTCTTCATCCTGCCTCATAGTACGGGGAAGCTCATTGTACTTTTCACCTCTGCTTGGAAATATTCATAGTATTAAGTTAAAATTAAGTAATTGCATGCAACAGTGGTAAAGAAGCAAAGAAAAAAGCTTAGTATTACCATCTTCATGTGTTTTACAAGTAGCTGTTTGACCACTCAGTATGCTCTTGAAAATATTACTGCAAAGTACATTACTAGTCAGAATATGCATGCTCACGCTCAGTCAAGGCCATTGTTGAATCTTCAAAAACTACACACACACAATGCAGAGTACTAACCACTATGCAATCATGGCCCCAAAACTACACACACATACACACACACACACTTCTGATATTTATTTTCCTAACAAATTTAAAATATTGACTAGAATAATATAGTTGCATAAACCATTAGTGGAACTAGAAGATAATACATATGTGAAATCTGTTACTGTTACACATGAGCCAGATTTTACATGCTTACTTTAAAATCTTGTACAAAGTTTGCATTTAAAGGGAAGACCCTGAACAGTTTGGAAATTCTAGGGAGCCATTTAAGATATGTACTAATAGAAACATATGGGCATGAATGAGAAAGGGTAACTTACTGAGAAGCATTTTAATAGCAATTATGTTGTGTGATTACACATGGAATATGGATTAAAATCTTGTGATTCAGAAATAAACTACTAGAATGTGAGGTTCCCAGACTCCTAAAGCAGGACTTCCTGCTTTACCCACTGAGTTACGCCTACTGGAAATCTAACTCATTTGCCTAAAAGAAAAACAGATTGGCTAAGATCTAAGGCCAGCAGGCTTAACTTTTACCAGAAAAAAAATCATGTTCTAAAACTCTTTAACAGAGATCTTGCCCCATTTTTATTGGCCTGCATAGTGACAGCAAGCCAATGTGTTAAATCCAGCAGATATGTCTTAATGGATGACACTCTCCCAACTAGTCTGCAAATAATTATTATTAAATAATTACTTTATTTATAGGTAAAGAGGTATAAAAACATGAATAATAGAGTGTGAAAATATAAAATATTAATAATAAATGTAATTATTCATTATATCCTTTAAAACAATTGTGCAAAACCTTTGTTTATTGGGATGAGCAAAACATACTATCCTTATGGAAAACATAGGAATGGTATGTGTGGCTATCAAAATTGGTAGGAGTTTAGGAAGGATCAGCTTCCTGCATTCACTGAGCATCTACTGTGTGCGAGGATACATCACAAACATCTTCTCATGGAAACTCCCCAACAAATTTTAAAAATAATTTATATCATTCCATTCTACAAATTTAATAAATTAGTCTCTGGTCAAATACATTTTCAACATAACGCTATAGCTTATTTTGGTTAGTTTGGGTGTTTTTTTTTTTTTAAAGATTTTATTTATTTATTTGACAGAGATAGAGACAGCTAGTGAAAGAGGGAACACAAGCAGGGGGAGTGGGAGAGGAAGAAGCAGGCTCACAGCAGAGGAGCCCGATGTGGGGCTCGAACCCATAACGCCGGGATCACGCCCTGAGCCGAAGGCAGACGCTTAACCGCTGTGCCACCCAGGCGCCCCAAGGGTGATTTTTATCTTAAGAAGAGTGCAGGCTTTAGCTCAGTTTTTAGCATCTTACCATAACTCCATTATATTTTCGAAAGATAATGGGGAATGACTATGATTTAATTTGGGATAAACACTATCATCCAATGAGAGCAGAGCATTGATTATTTTAGTTGCTACATAAATAATTAATAATTTCTTATTCTACATTGCAGTCATTTCTACAATTGGATTATTGTTTTATTTTAAGATAAAAATTTCCAGTGTAGCATATGATAGACTTTAGAATATATTTCTCTTTGAACTAATTTTTTCTCATTATGTTCAGCTATTATTATAAACAGAAATTTTACTTTGAGTGTTGAACCAATGAAATAAGAAAAATAAAATGAAAAATGTATTTTGAATATTAAGCCCTTTAATGGTTCATTACAGTTTAGAAACTCCAATTGTTTATTCAGTGGTAATGTACTTTAAAGCTTACAGAACGCTGCACTAAGTCCCTTTGGATTGTTCGTTTTCTAATAATTAAATGTTGGCATTTTAACTCTGCTACAATTACACATAACCATTCACCTTTCAAATGGAAGTATTTCTTCACGTAAGTTAGAATGAAAACCATGTATAAGGATTGAAACTTTGTATGAAAATCACCGTATGAGGATCAACTACCTTGACATTGATTCTATTCTTCCACGAGAATGCCTACCACATAGTTCTGCTACCTTAGCTGTCTGAGCAGACTTTTATTTTAATATTGACCTCATTCCATTAGAAGCAACTGTTTACTTATGCCTCCTGCTCTAGAATAAAAGCTCCTTCAGAGCAAAGACGGTGTTACATATTTTTGCATCACTGACATTTAGTCAAACACTTCCTGGTCACATTGTGGGCACCTGAAATATCTGTTACAATAAAGGAAGGAAGGGAGGGAGGGAGCGGGGAAGGAAGGAAAGAAAGAAGGAAGGAAGGACGGAAGGGAGGGGGGGGGGAGGGAAAGAGGGAGGGAGGGAGGAATGTTTTAATATTGTGAATTAGCATAATTCAAAACTGTGACCTGGAAAAGTACAGTCACTTATACTAAGCATCAAGGCACATTGAAGCAGAACTGTTAGACGAAAGATATGGATTAACTGTGACTTTGGTTTTACTACTTTCGTTTTGCAACTTTGTCTTATTGTTCCCTAGAGATGCCTTCATTCTACTTGTAAAGTAACACCAGGCAAGACAATGTCCAGGAATTTTTATCCTTCATCACTTATTTCTTATTAAAACTAACATTCTGAGATCCATTCCCCTGGCTGCTTACCATGAAGGAGAACCACTCCTTTTTGCCCTATTTTAGAATGTAATATTCTGCCCTGCACTCATCCCAAACTTATGGATATTTACAGAAGTTCTACCCATTCCACTATTAAGTTACACAAGAGAATCCTAAGGGTTTAAGAATATTCTGAAGGTTGTGATAGAACATCTTCACAGAGATGCTGAATATTTGATATGAAATTACTCAAAATCCAGGCAGGGCCAGATTTTGTTCATGCAATTTGTTACACTGTCAAGCAAGCTCTCCATGAAAAGGTAGACTAAATATTATGGTAGTAAAGGTAGTAAAGTATTATGTAAATACTATATTGAACAATATATTCTTTTTAGTATTGGTTTGCATTAGGTTTTATTCTAATTGAATATGTCTTATCTCTCTTTACTTAGCATTACTACTATATTAGTCAAATTCATATTGATAACTTACTACCTCTTCACCTTCTTAAGGCTTTTTAAGTTAGCAACTTGCTATAATTTGAATAATATTATATCATTAAACTTATAAAATGAATTTTTTGTATTTTCAGTTTCTTCCATATACAGAGAAACAAAGTAGAAAGTTTGTTAAGAAAGTGGCATCCCAGGGTGAAGTTACAGTTCAAATCAATAAGCCCAGCAACACTTTTACATCTTGAAATTGAGTTTCCTGCAGAGGAGTTTTTCATCAATTTTGTGCATCAAAATCAAGTTCCTTGAAAATTTCTGCAGTTTTTCAAACTTTTTTTGATAAAAGAAGTTTCATCATTTTGGGAATTGAGTCATTTATTGATCATATTTGGAAAAAGAGCCAACTCACAAACAGAAGTCCAAGAAATTTATCCATTGTGGAGATTAAGTGGAGGTTGAAAATGTACTTAAATTCATAAGCAAAATAATTTATATCCCTTAAAAAATGTCACATACTTCAAATATGTTTATACTGTGTATATAATATTCACTATATTTTCACAAAAATCTTTCATTAAGCTTATATTATGTGCAAGGCTCTGCACTAACTGCTTTATACATTTAGCAAGGTATTGTGTGTGGATGTGTGTGTGCACTCATGGGTGCTCCTGTGTGACAAATGGTACCAACCGGGGCATCTGGGTGGCTCAGTTGGTTAAGCATCTGCCTTCAGCTCAGGTCATGATCCTGAAGTTCTGGGATCAAGTCCCACATCATATTGGGTTCCCTGTTCAGCAGGGAGTCTGCTTCTCTCTCTCCCTCTGCCTCTCCCCCTGCTCATGCTCTCTTCTCACTCTCTCATGCTCTCTTTCTCTCAAAAAAATAAATAAAAATTTTTTAAAAAATGGTTGGGACGAAAACACAAAGCAAACAAGTATAAAGGATTCACATTCAGGTTATTGACAAAAGATAGTATCCAAGAAGCCCACTGTAAAGGATCAACATCCACTGAGAACACAGAGATGGGAGTAAGAGGTCAAAAACAAAGGATTTCTTAATGCTAGCGAATAATCCTTGTACTGACCCTCTTGTTGACTCATTATAATTTGTGAAAAACAGGGGCACCTGGGTGGTGCAGTTGGTTAAATGTCTAACTCTTGGTTTTGGCTCAGGTCATGATTTCAGAGTTCTGAGATCATGCCCAGAGTCAGGATTGCTCTGGACAGAGCCTGCTTGAGATTCTCTCTCTCCCTCTGCCCCTCCTCTGCTCATATACGCTCTCTCTCTCTCTCAAATAAGTTAATCTTTTAAAAAAGAAGTGTTTCACAGTGATATTTCCTATTTAATTTTTTTGTATATAGGTCTGACTCCTTCACTACACTGAGATTTATGAGAATAGGAACTGTGCCTATGTTTGATTTCTAGGGCTGTTGCAACAAGTAACACAATGGCTTAAAGCAACAGAAAATTATCCTCAAACAATTCTTGAGGACAAAAGTACAAAATCAAGGTGTCAGCAGGGCCCCGCTCCTACCAAAGGCTCTAGGGGAGAATCCTTCCTTGGCTTTTCCAGCTCTGGTTACTTCAGATGATCTTGGTTCAGGTGCATAGTTCCAATTTCTGCCTCTTTCTTTATATTGCCTCCTCCTCTATCTTTTCCTCTTCTTTCTGTGTGAAATCTTTCTCCTATAAAGTCATTTTCATTGGATTTAGGCTCTACCTCAATAATCCAAGATGGTGTCATTTGGAGACTATTAATTTAATTACATCTATAAAAACCCTTTATCAAAAAACATGCATAGATTCTGGGAATTAGAACATGGGTATTTCTTTCTGAGGTGCCACCATTCAACCTACTCTACATGGGTAGAATAAACCAGGAATTTTGCCTTAGTCATCTAGATAGTATGAGCACAAATGAAAAGGGGTTAGCACATTAAAAATTCAAATTTTGACTGAAATTATAACAAATGGCAAATTACTACTTAATCAAGTTCATGTCAGATTATTCTCTTGATATAGCTCGAAATTTAATACCACAGGGTGTTTCTAAACTAATATGAAGGAATCAAGGTGAACTAACATACATTTTATGTTATTATGATAAAATGTATTAAAATAACTACATCAAGATGTAGGAAAACTGGATCTGCAGAATAGCTCTTCACTTAACACGCTGAAGTCAGTTGATTTGTAGAAAGAATAAAAATATTAAATTATAATGCTAATAATAATAATTACTACTATTATCATTATCAGTAGTAGTAGCATCCTTGTAAGCATAGAACCGAAACACCACCACAGTAGTGGAGACAGGCCTCATCACATTTTTCTCGGCCTCCCTTGAAATGAAGGATCGAGTTACCTATTTCTGGCCAATGAAATATGAAACATAAGCCACTTCTAAACATAAGCCACTTCTAAGATAACCTTGAAAAACAGTCTTGGAATACCCCAGCTTTCTCTTCCCCCTCCCCAGGAACCTCACAATTATGAGTTCCATATTGTATCATTACATTAGAAAAACAATGTGGGGTTTAGAGACACCTCTTTAAGATTTGTGGAAGGGCCATTGGATGCTGCCATGTGTTCATCCTCCTGTGACATGAAAGAGAGATAAAGTTTTCTTATTTTAAGATCATGAGATATTGGGATTATTTTATTAGTATATATAACCTCACTTGTCCTGATTAAAGGAAATACTTCAACAGAAAAATAATGGAGGTAATTCATGACAGACCGGGTAAAAATATTCAAGCTTACTCATCAACATTTAAAATTTTTTTAAATTACAATTTTAAAAAGTACATAGTTCACCTCTAATATTGGCAAAGTAAATAAATAGATTAATTAGTTAAAAATACAGTAATATTCTTTTCTGGCTATAAGATAAATGAGCAAAAATATTCCTTCCTAAAGTATAGTTAGCCATAGATATAAACATAATATGGGGGTGTTTTAAATGAAAATATCATATCCAGAAATTTATCAGAAAGAATGATTAACTATGTACCAAAATTTTATGTATAACAAGAATACTGAATGCCGCATTCAATCATTAAAAATTTTAAAAAGCTAAATGACCATTCATAGGAAAATAAATAAACTATTGTGCATATACAATTTGATATACTACATAGCTTGACCTAAAAGTGTGGTTTATCATATTGGGACGCCTGGGAGGCTCGGTCCCTTAACTCTTGATATTGGCTCCTGATATTGGCTCAGGTCATGATCTCAGGGTTGTGAGACAGAGCCCCATGTCCAGCTCTGACCTGGACATGGAGCCTACTTAAGATTCTCTCCCTCTCCCTCTGCCTCTCCTCCCATTCCCTCTTAAAAAAAAAAGTGTGGATTATTATATTTTTTAAGAGAACAGTAGCAGATTATAAATCAGAATATTCATATTTTATTAAAAAATAAATCAGTAAGATTATACATGAAGTATTAACAATAATGATACTGAATTAGTTTCTAAAAGATGTTTTCACTTCTTTCTATTTCTTTTCATTGCTTGACAATCATTATATTATTTTTATAACAAGGAAAAATTCTAAAAAATTGATTTTATGAAAAGTAGACAAGTCTAATGGTTTAGAAAAAAAATATGTTTGACCACAAAGTGTTAATATCAGATTGCTGTGTCACCTAGATATTGTTAACTTCTAGAGTAAGTCATTCTTTGAAAAGACAAAGATTTATTTGACTTCCTTAGCCAAGGATATTTTGTCTAAAAACAGTAAAAGTACTTTTTTCTTAGGTAAATAGTTCACGTAGACTATACATTTTTTTCAAAAATGCTAAATTATTTGGTAAGATCACAAACATTCTTCCAAAATGATCATTTCAGATGGGTCTCACAGTAATTAAGACCAAATATAACTTGTTTGTTTTCTTGTTTTGTTTTTCCAATTTTACCAAACTCTTTCATTTTCCTATAAAAAGTTTTACCTGAATTGATCTTAACTATTCATGGCTGACTCCTTTTTTCCTGAAGAATTCAGTTTAAATATCTTTTCCTTAAAGCAAACTTCTGTGAACACTTACCCAAAGTAGTTCTTCTAGCCAATATTAATGTCTATTATCCCTGGTTAGAAATCTTTATCATTTGTATTTTTATTTTATTTTATTTTTTTTAAAGATTTTATTTATTTATTCAACAGAGATAGAGACAGCCAGCGAGAGAGGGAACACACAGGGGGCGTGGGAGAGGAAGAAGCAGGCCCACAGTAGAGGAGCCTGACGTGGGGCTCGATCCCGCAACGCCGGGATCACGCCCTGAGCCGAAGGCAGACGCTTAAC